>NC_056748.1:572501215-572558715 GCF_019279795.1 Protopterus annectens
TTCATTGCACTCAGATAGAATTTCTGGTATTATAGACACATAATTGTTTCAAACAACGTTGGAATTGACATGACTAAAAGGATTTCAAATTGCACAGTGTATTGTATATTGTGTATTTTTTGATTCTGAACAAATTGATAGGTACAATATTTTAATTTTATATTATATATTTACATGATTAATTTTGTAAAACCAGTATAATTGTATTATATAAATGAGTTACATTCAAATTTATTAATGCATTTAACACAGGAAAGATCAACAGTTATTTGTAATAATAGATTATTTAGACATATATACATACACACATTTTTTATGAAAAGTTATTTATTTGTACTTATTTTGATTTTATGTACATAATTTACAATTGTCTTAAGGCTGCTGTTTTTACTTTTTTAAAAAAAGGGGTTTTTTTTTCTTTAATATATGACTGGAAAGGTTTAATCAATTGGTTAATTGTTTAATTAATTGATTGATTAGTAACGTTGTGGCTGCTATTTAAGTATGGATGGAAGAGTGTTTCAAAAGACTCTGATGATACCAGTTTACTGGTGAAAGCGCTTAGTCTGGAAGTTTTGCTGGAATTAAAGGATTTCATCTTACGCCTGGTGTAATTGCATCCTTAAATTGCTATGGTGGAGAATCGTGTTTGTTAGAAAGTAGTATTTAACTTGATCAGGAGAACTTTTGTCACCGTTATTCAGTGTCTGCTGTTACATGACGCATATTCATCAGCCTATTAGGTCAGGTTATATTAGATGAGAAAGGGATAAATGTTAAAACACAACTGCAGTTACTCTCCCATTACTAAGCAGTTATCACTTTTGTACTTTGATAGAAACAGAGGGTCCTGAAATAAAAATACTGGTTAATTGGTGGAAGAAGAAATACAAAAAGTCTAGTGTTCGTAAGGGGGCATTATATGTGCATGAATCTACAGTTAAGGATGTGCCACCAGTTAGGAGAGCAGGAGGCAGCAGATCTTAATGATTTCTGGTTAATGTGAGAAAAGAGTTGTTAAATGTATGTGAAAAGAATCTACCTGCAAATGAGAGGAAAAACAGAATTAAAGATAAAATAATTTGAATGAAAACTGAGATAGTAAATAGAATTATCTGTAGAAGCAGAAAGGTTAGGAGATATTAGAGAGGGAGTGAAGGCATGTAAACAACATGGCTGTGAAAACAAATTAAATGCATGACTGGAATGGAAAGTATATACCATGAAAAAGTGTTATTAAAAAGAGTTATAATGACCGTCCCTTCACTTCACTAAAAAAAGAAGATATGTTGAGCTACACTCTGTTTTGAGAAATAGGTCTGAACTATCCCTGAGCACATTAAAAAGGTTGCAGACATTTAGACTAATGTTTAAGATCATTCTGTCTACATATTCAAAGCAAGACCAAGTTCAATGTGAGAGAGGCAAATTTGTACCCATTTCTATTCTGGATACAGAAAATATATTCCAGACTTTCAAAACCAAAAACAATAGTGGATAAGATAATATGGTAAATTTTGATTTAAAAGAGTTAGTAGAGAGCAAAGGATAAATGATTTGTTATTTGCTTGATTGAATGTTGAGGGAATTCGTAATGATAAATAATTGGAAACAAGCACTGTTATTACCAGTCTAGAACGGTAAATGATTAACATGATTATCTACCTCTTATAGATGAAAACATTTATTGTAAAGAGCATCTGAAATGCTATAGAAAGAGCAGCATGATCAGGTTATTAAGCAGTGATGTCAGCTGGGCAGGCTGGATGCTACACAGTTTACCTACATTTTGACTAGGATTAGTCATCAATATTTTTTGGAGCTATTTCTCTGCAGTTACTGATAAGGTGATGTAAATGCATATCTTATTTGTGAGCATAAGAAGAACTTCTGATTTTGTTAAACATGATACCTTGGCCCTTAAAGAGCAGTAATTATGTTTAATGTATATTTAGTGGTTTAAGACAGAGATTGGTCCCTGGGCAAAAATTGAAATGGTTGAACAAAGAAATTTGTGAATCATACTCACAGTTTAGAAATAGAAATTATATGGAGTTCATGTCTGGCTAGACTAGCATTTATTCTGAATATAACAAGTTAAACTGTTTCAGAAAAATGATTTTTATCTGTGCAAATTACTGAAAGATATTGTAACAAGAAAGAGGATAAGGATATGATGTAGAATCTTTTTATAGCAGTAGGGGAATGGATGGATCAGAAGAACATAACTCATATTATTACTAAATTTGCACGTCTAATGTTAAGAAATCTGAAACACGATGAGGTATGTTCCTTAAAATGAGCTCATTAGCAATGGTGGGAATGTATTCAGACTTTGGCTTAGGTGAATAGGCTAATATGTGACAGCATTAATGGCCAGCTGTGTAACTTAGTAAATAAGTCTTCTGAAGCAACAGTAATGACACATTGTGCAAGTACACTGGCGGTGTTGGTTCCACTGCTTTGTGGTCAGATTAGACCACGTTTACAAAAAGTGGCCCAACTCCATAAATTATTATTAATTGTTATAAGAAAGCCAAAAAATGCAAAGAAACTAGAACACAGACATTTTGTAAAAACTTTTATTGGACCAACAAATGTTTTTGCAATTACTCGAGCTTTTGAGCTGGCATGAGCCTTTCCTCAGGAGTTATATATTTGAAGAAAGACAATAAATTCCTGACTCAATAGACACTTTGATAGAAATCAGGTTTTATTATAAAGCTCTTCATATGTTGCATAAGTATTTTAACTCACTGGCCTGTCAGGAGTCACCAAGTCATTGCAGAACACTTGAACTATTCTTACATGTTATATATCTTTATATGATTATATCAGTGCTCAGGGTTACATGTTATGTCTGTTGAGACTTACTGCCTTTTAGTTATCAAACACTGTATTCATACTGCAAAATATTAGCTGCTGTATGCAGAAAGAGCAATATTTACAATATGTGTAAAATTCTCAGTCATTTCATGGTCTTTGTTCAGCATTATACATTCTTTCATAATGATTGTCTATTCTTGAAAATGCATTTAGTTGTATTCTCCAAGGACATTCAGTACCATCTCTACAAAAATAAATTGTAACTTATGTCATCTTTCCTTCTTTTGTACCCAAGGTGCTTTTCTAATCTGATTTGTAAGAATACAGTTCACAATGCAACAAACGCACATTAACAAATAACTAATAACTGATAATATGTTTACAGGCAAGAATGACACATTTACATGTCCACTATATTTAACACAGACCAGACATTTAGTCTAAATAATTGTTCTAACAAATTATCAGTTAACCAGGATCACTGCTCCATGTACATGTGCATTCCAGTATAAATAAAAATGTATGGTAAAGTTTGAAAAAGGTTTCCTTTTCTGAAGAGGCCTATATAAATTTTGCATGAGTTAAGAACATTGTTAATAGGAAGAACCAGACTTGTACATGCATAAGATGTTCAAATGCATAATACTGCAAGCCACTGTCACAATTTATTATGCTAGTTCTGGTTGATATCCGAAGATGATAATAGTATTTCAGCAGTACATATTCCTAAACCATTAAAAAGCAATAAAAATGTCTAAACTTCAAAGAACTTTTTTTAAGAATTTTAGTACAAAAGTTAGGCAGAAGTTCAAACCCCAATCACTAACTAACAAGAGTCATCAATATCAGCTGGGTCTATATCATTCAGTAGAAATATGTAGTCATCAAATACGCATTCATTGAACACTAATCAGTGAAATTCATTTCAGTGAACCCCGGAATTTTTCCCAAGGTTAGGAAGCACTTGGCCGTCACTGCAACTTTTCCATTTTCCCCACTGTAGTGCGATCTCAGAGTTGGTATATATAGTTTGGGAGGTGTGGGGGGGCAAAGCTCCCCACTTGGGTGGGTTTAATTTAGTACAGTGTCTGTTCAGGAGTGCAGGTGGGTGAGTGGTTCCTAACCTTGATAAAAAGTGTGGGATAAGATGAAATTAGTTTTGCTGACTAGTGTTCGATAAATATGTATTTGACAAATATGTATTTTGATTAAGTGATATAGACCAATGTCAGCTATGATTATTGGAGGTGAAATACACATCAGAAACTATGAAAATCAGGCAGGCCCCAAAGACGTGTTGTGGAACAATATTTAGGAACTCAGCAAATGAAAAAGTATAGTAAATAAAATATGCTTAACAATAAGCAGAATGTTCCTTTAAGGTAAAAGTAGGTAATGATCACTCCTTTTATCACATCTCCCTTCTTCTCTTCTCCTCTCCCATCTCACATTCCCCAAGATTAAGTTCTGGAGTCTAGGAATTTTCTCCATTTTTAGCACAACCTTTCTGTATCTTTGTGTACATGATAGATAATTATCTGTGATGGTGACTTACTTGTACTGACATCCAAGTAAATCAGCTAATACTGTTGGGAAAAACACAGTTCTCATTGTGTATAGAATTATGGCCCTTGGTCCATCTAGGAACACAAAATGCATAACTTTAGGGTTGTAAGCATTGAAATTTATCCCAAGTGTCCATTTTTTAAACTAAATGGATCAAATTCACAAATACATAAGGGGAGTCTGTTCCAAATAATAGGACTATTTTGAAAACTAAATTGTCCTCTTAGCTTTGTCCTGCTACTATCAATGCAATACTTCATACTATTGAGTCTCTGGGTTTTAATCTAGCTGTATTTTTTTTTAATTTAATGCCACCCTCAACTCTTCATTCATATTATGTTGTATGCCAACATTGGTATTCTCCTAGATTAAGGGTAATGCAAACAGTAAATGTTTAAGTGTTGTGTCTTTCCTCAGATCAGATATATAAAAGTAGCTTTTGTATTCTAATATGGGCCATATGATTGACTTAGACAAATCATACAAACTGCATCTGTTGTGGTTATTTTTCTTAACAGAGTAATCATTTCCCAAAATGCACTATTTGTTATAATATCTAAATGCATGCTGAGATGACTTGTTATAGTGTTCACCAAATCCTTATATTTTGATACCTCTCTTAAAATTCATTCTTTCAGGTTACCTGACTCCCT
Organism: Protopterus annectens; assembly: GCF_019279795.1. NCBI lineage: Eukaryota > Metazoa > Chordata > Ceratodontiformes > Protopteridae > Protopterus > Protopterus annectens. The sequence goes on from NC_056748.1 coordinate 572,506,261, forward strand.
GAAAGAAGAAAGCAATACTTAGTGCTAAAAGTAAAACCTATTTTGACACCTGAGTAAACATTACTTATAGACAAGACAGTTTGTTAACTACATCAAAGTCCTTACTACAAGCTATAGCAGAACCAACCTTGCAGTCATTTACATATTTATCCAGCAAAATCTGTTGTAGGATATATGCAAAACGTAAATTAAACAACAACATCAGGCCCAACACAGAGCCTTGTGGGCTACCACAAATAGCTTGTAGATGGACAGATTTATGACCTAGATAACTACAGTCTGACTTTGCACTGATAACCAACTCAAAATCCAATGTGTCAAATATGAATTGTGTTCAAAATTGACAAATACTTTATGACTGTATCATAGAGCAAAGTCAAAAACGTTTGCCAAATACAAAAATATAATGCTTCATTTTATGCCTTTGTTGCAAGAATAATCAGGTCATAGAATTCCACCAAGTTAATGAGCATTGATTGGCCTTTAATGAAGCAGAGTTGTTATATACTTCTTCATTTAGTCTGTTTTCCTGCTTCATAAATTCAAGTGCACACCATTCAAAGCATTTGTCTAGAACTGGTGTAAGACTAACTGGGCTATAATTATTGCATCACTAACTTTCCACTTTGTGTAAATGGGTATTATTTTGGACATTTTCCATGATTCAGGCACCATCTCCTTCCTAAGTAAGTTGTTAGAAAGAAAAAAATAACAGAAGATGTAAGTCAAGTCTGAGCACTGATAAATTAATTGCTAGGATACCATCAATGTCCATAGAGGTTTTTCAATGCTTTTTCAATGATACTGTGTGTTAAGGTGCAACAACTGTCTTCCTGAAATGTGAAGTTCAGAGATGATGCAGCCCTATAAACTCTCTTATCCTTACTCAAAATACTGCATTAATAATTGACTTAGGCTTAGTTGATGCATGGTTCCCTGGTATAAGAGCTAAACCATGATTTCTAAACTTTCTATAAGAGTATATTTGTAATATTCTTTTTATTTTTAGATTTCTCAAGCCTTCTTTAAAGATTCTCTTTCTCCTTGTATAATTTTAAGTCACAGTTCCTCAATTACTTTAGTTAGTTTTGTTTTATTTCTCCTTTTAGGATGTTTTCTATGAAAAAAAGAACTAGTTAGGGAAATTATTCTTTTTAATGGGATTGTATTTAACTTTTGCTCTTAATCCTACATTGCCACTTACTATTTTTTAAGGGTGCTGTCACAAAAAGAGATACTGCCAGCACAGCTATCTGGAATTTTGTAAATAATTATGTTATTGGTGAATATCAAAATTATTTGTGTAAGATGCTTGTGTTACAACTGTATCAGAACTGTATGTTATATACTGACATGTGTGTTGAAAAGGGTTTGCAAAATGCTTGTGTTGAAAATGGATCCACAGTGTGCCCTACTAGAAAAGAACAGAAATGCACACATGCTATTGTAACTCTGTAAATGTATATATTTTAACAGTGGAAACTAGGATATGGGAGGCTAACCTCAGTCTAGTAAATTTCAGAAAAATAGCTGAAATTAAATTATTTTATGGCTCCAAGAAGACACAATGCTTAAACTAGGGAACTTTCTGTATTGTCTTGGAAGTGTTTTATTGTTTTATGACTTCCAGCATTTGCCAATGATCTGAGGAAATACTCTTGTCTATGTATTTTTACAGGTAGATGCTAAATGCTACCAGATGCCATCAATGGTTGTTTTGGGCCTGGGGACTAGAATTCAGATGACAAAAAATGATGTAATTCGGCAACCTAGCCCAGCATTAATATCTGAGATATTAATTTAAGAAGCCTATCAGCGAGTCACATCATTCTGTATTCTGTCTTTGACCTGTCAAAATCAGCTAGAAGATCCATTCACCGCATCAGCCTTACTCTGATGAAGTAAGTTACTAGAGTACAGTATAATTTTCTAAGATATAGTCAGGAATATAGCAAAGCATAGCTTACATATTTATCTGAGACTGTCCTGCAATGTTGTCTTAAATATTTCCTGTGATTTTGAACTCTGATGTCACTGTGATTATATACTGAGTATTTTCCTGTTCTTTTATTATTTATTATTATATTTAAACCTTTCATTGTGGCTGATATGTGTAGGGATATTTAAGTTCTGAAAGTACTTGCATATTTATTTGGTGACACTCTATAGGCCACTCCTAATAGCCTTGTTCTTGGTCAACTTATCATCTGTATTGTTAGTAACATTACACACTAAGATTGGACACCCTTTGTTAAGGGCCATAAAGTAGCTGATAAGGAGCTGGTTGGTGGCAGTGACAACTATGTTATAGTCTTGGCAAAAGGGGCATAGCTAGTAAACCTATGACAGCCTTTCCCGGTGTGTGTGTGTGTGTGTGTGTGTGTGTGTGTGTGTGTGTGTGTGTGTGTGTGTGTGTATAAATCAAACCTCAAAGGGTGTGTGTGGCAGCTACTCAGGTAGAGACACGAAGCACTGGTTGGACAGAGAGGGTGCTGGAGGTCTTGGCTTGGCCACTCAGCTGAGATCTCAAATCTATAGATGTGCCAGTGGGAGTGTAATTGGGGATCTGGAAAAAGAGGGAGAAACCAGCCTCAGACTGACTGTGGTCTTTGTTTGCTCTTAAGGGAAACTGCACTTGATACAGAGAGCTGCATCTGGAAATACTGTTTGTGTACCTGTCATCCTCCCAGTATACATCCCCCACTTGTGCCAGTGGTGAGGATTAAGGCCCCTTGATTACTGGTCCAGTGATGGGGTGTCACAGGTGTTACAACCTTAGTTTGTTTCCTTATCTCACAATGTATACCTGTCAATTAACTTTAGGTTTTTCTATATCTGGACATAATTATTCTTACCATAGTTGTGTCTTCTACAAAAATAACCTGAACCTTTAGCACTTCTTAGCTGAAATATAATAGCATTATAATCTGACCCCCATAAGGGTTCACAAACATTAATACTATCTACAGGTCCTCATTATTAACTGCTAGTAGGTCTGGTCCTCATTTATTTTCTTCTTTAAACTTGATAACACCATGAGGAATAATAATATCAAAGAATTCTTGTGAAAAACAGTAAATGGCAGAGCAGTCTTTACAGTTTATAGTGGGGTAATTAAAATCCCCAATTTAGTAAATGGTTGGGATGTTCAAATAGTTGTTGTAGAGACTCCTGATGTTTAAGTGAGTCCATACTTGGGCTACAGTAGCATGCAGGTAAATTAATGTGAACTTTTTGGCCAAGAATGTTTTCAGTAAGAACTTCTAAATGTTTCTTATTAAAATAATACTTGTAATGGACAAAAAACTCTTTATTTTGTGCACTCTGGGGACTGCATGCAAATATTGTCTCTTTTTAATCAATGTGAAGTTTGGTCCAGTTAATGCTTGTCCTGCAGTGAACACATCTAAAGGTCCATTGCACATGGTATAATGTCACCAATTCTTAATCCACCGAAGCAAAGGCATCTAGAGGTACAAGTATCCTTATGCTCACTTTGGAATATATCTGCTGCTAGCAGCTAGTGGACCTAACATCTGGCTCTTTCAAAGGAACCTAGTTAGGGTGTGTTTCATTGTGATTAACTCCAGAAGGTGATCATCATTGCTTCACAATGGAAAAAGCTGAAAGCCTTCCTGTTGTTGTGAAATTTACTGTTATTGCAGTATCCTTTCTTTTTAAATTGCTATATTTAAATTACTGAATTGTCTCTACAGATAACATAATTTCAAAGCCTGCACAATAACACTGTAGTCATGGACTTTATGGGATGCTGAGCTGGTAGCACACAATTTTTCCAACTTTGTTAGTCTGGCTGTTATAGTTCAACCTTTAACCAAGATTGATCCCTTGTAGCATGCATAACGTATGAGAGTAAGTTTATTCAGGCAATATGCCAAAGAATAACAAGATGGATATAGTAGTATCTAAATAATTTGGGGGGGGGGTGCCGCAAATCCCAGCATGGCCTCGCAAAGTGATTGAACTGGAAGAAGAGTAGAGGGAAGTGAAAGAGTGATCCCCTTAAAAATTATTTTTCAGTGAGCTCCAAAAAAATGAAAGATGATTTAGAAAAGTGCATACACATTCACAATAAAAAGTTTGTAGAGGATGAGGAGGTATTATATAACTGCGCAGATATCATTCAATCTATTATAGATGACAATGTGGAGCTTATGAAGAGAAAATATTAGCTGAAGTGCAGTCTGATTGTGTAGTAGCCCTTCTAATAGACAAGAAGAGCAGATCTAGTTGAGGAAAAATTGAGTTCCTGAGTTCCTGAAATGTCATCAGGCTGAGACTGTAGCCTACATCATACAATGGCTGAAGAGATTGGAGGACCCAATCAGTATTTAGAGGAGCCTTAACACTGCCTGCCAGCCATCAGCACTGGAAAGAAGAAAATTGAGAGAGATTATAGTTAAATATGAGAGTCATACTATAAGACAAATGACGGAAGAGAAATCTGTAAGCTTGGGAAAAGGTTGATGGTCAGCACAAAGGATTAAGGCTGTGAGCTGTAGTTCCTGTGATACATGGTTTGATTCCCTTACCCTTATTTGTCTTTTGTGTGACATTGAGGAAGTCATTTAACCATGCATTTCTCCAGGGTCATCTCTGAAAAGGGAGTTTGTGCCCAATGGGTCTACCTGGTTAACAAATGGGCATTATTATTATTATTATTATTGTTAAGAGTTAGCATATTTCCGGATAAGGACTTCTCCTTTCAAACCAATAGGAAAAGAACATAGCTGCTTCCAGCAAGGTCTGTAAACATAAGGATATTAACTTTAAAATACCAAACCTTGCTTGAATAAAAGTGTTGTGGATGCAGGGACAAAGATATTTCCATCAGTAGATGTAATCAATGATATTCATGAGGACAGACAGCTAGCAGCTACTGGAAGTAGGGAAGCAGTCCCAGGTAGCCAGTGACCATAAGAAAGTAAGGGATGACAAGAAAATAATAAGAAGAGAAGCATTATCAAAGGAAAAAGAGTTATAGAAACTATGTTATATGCCATCTTAGACTGCTGGGGCCACTAAAGCTTTTTTTTTGACAATCTTTAATGATTTTGGGAGTAATAGGATGTGTTATGTTCTTGCAACAGGAACCAGGGGTTGGATTACAGCTTAAAGTTTTCAAGCAGTGATCAATATTCCATTACGGAATGTTCAGTATTAATAAGGAGTACCTCAACGGCATCTGTAAAAAGATTAACTTTATGACTTGACCCTCAACCATTTATTTCACTGGTACTTATAACTAAAAAACTACAACAGACTTAGACATACGACTAAAAATAAACCAAACAATCTTTAAGCACTTTTGTTCTTTTTATTTAACAGAACTTCTTCAGAAACCCAGAAATACAAACCAATACCATTCAAATAATCACTCTCTAATACTTAATCAATTGTCCAATAAGAATAGTTGTCTTGTTAAAAAATTACAAAATACTTAAAGACGTAACATTCTAAAAAGCCTGTACTTTAACTTGCATATTATAATAAATGTATTAGTGTTGTTACAACCACACCATTCCTACTAGAGATTTTTAAATTTAAGATAACTCTTTATATAAATTTTTTCATAAATACCAGGAATAACAACCACTGTTAAAAAAATCTGCCATTTAAGCTCTAAATATTCTAAGTAGAAATTAAAATCATCATCATCATTATCAGCCCCCTTTATCCCCATTTTTCTATATGGGGTCTGGGTATCGTGTTAACTGTCGCCAACTCTCCCGATTCAGTGCCACACTCCTGCCTTCTTCAACACTCATGCCTAACTGTCACAGATCTTTTCACACAATCCATCCACCTCTTTGCTGGGCATCCTTTCTTTCTCTTACCTTCTTCCTGTCTGTCCCAAATCTTCCTCACCAGACTGTCTTCTGCTTTTCTACACATGTGCCCAAACCACTGTAATCTGTCCTCATTGATCTTTTCTGCAATTGGAGCTACTTTTGCTTCTGCTCTTACGTCTGTCCCACAGTGTGCATCCTGTCATCTTTCTTGGGCACTTCATTTCCATCACCTCTAACTTCTTCAACTGTTCTGCCTTTACTGCCCAGGTTCCTGTACCATACAGTAGTACTGGTTGCACCACTGTCTTGTACACCTTACTTTTCAGCTTCTTTGACATTCTTCTGTCATAGACTACACCGGATACTCATTGCCAGTTGGCTGCAGCCCCTCTGATTCTAGTTTTGACCTCTTCATTCAGACTACCCTTCTCCTCAACTACTCCTCCCAGATAGTTGAAGCTGTTTACATGTTCCACTGTCTTCCCTTCTATCTCTATGTTCAGCTTCTTCTGATTTCCCCAATTTGCTGCCATTACCACCATCTTGTATGTGCTTAGTTTCATCCCGTGTGCTTTCAGATTTGCATTCCATTCTCCTATGGTTTTCAATCATCCCAGAGTACCATTAATGGCCTAGACTCCTTCACAAATTTCATCTATAATGCCCTAGATAGTAACCTACTTACATCAGTCCTGTTACTGGATCTCTCAAAAGCCATCAACACAGTATGCCGTATTAAACTTATCCAGCGGCTGCAGTCACTAGGATGATCTGATGCCACCCTAACCTGGTTCACTAGTTACTTTGGAAAACAGACAGCAGTCTGTAAAATAGCAGAATAACCTCTCTATCTTTCTTACAAATAACATAGGAGTGCCCCAGGAGTCAAACTTAGGACCCCTACTATTCAACATTTTTATAAATGACCTACATAGAGTTCTCTCTGACTGTACTACCATACAATATGCAGATGATTCAACCATAATCTGTACCTCCAATAACTTCTCTGACCTCCAAAAGTTAACACAAAAAGCCTTTACATCCATAGAACTCCGGCTAAGCCAATCACAGCTATTACTTAACCCTATGAACCTATATGATTGGATGGGAAATAGGAGATTCACCCGGGGGATCACCTCTGTGGCTCTGCTCAACAGTGGCACAGGAAAATAATTTTCTTGGGTGGCAAAAGCCAGGGTACCTTTTTGGCTGGGCTTGTATAGGCTCCAGGGCCGATATCCTAGTACCTACCTATGAACCTATATATATATATATGAACCTAATAAATCTAAACTACTCATCTTTGCATCTAAACCTGTTCCCACAGACTTTACTATATTCTCCATAAACAAAACCAAATAGAGTTAGTAAATCAGGCCAAACTGCTTGGAATTACTATTGACAGCAAACTTAGCTTTGACTTGCATATTAATAATGCAATAAAAAAGACTCACTTCAAATTAGGCAAACTTTACAGAAACAAACAATACTTAGACAAATCCATCCGAATAAAACTTTCAAAAAGTCTTCTCCTTCCAACCTTACTCTATGGGTCTCCTGTCTTCACCAATCTCCACAACTCTTTGCAACACAAACTGCAGTCCTGTTATTATAAGATTGCAAAATTTGCATCAGACCAACCAAATCGCACCCACCATTGCCAGGCCACTAGAGAACTAAACTGGCTAGAATTTGCACATTACCTACATTACACACAACTTACCTTTACCCATAAACCCATTTATAAACCGGAGTTTTGCCCTTCCCTGAAAAATATCATTCAACCTTACGTCTCATCCAAAAATCTACACTCTAACAACAAACACCTACTTAAACTATCAAAACCTAGTAAAAGAGCAGGTAGCTGCCTCTATTCCCATTCCGTAACTAAGCTGTGGAATGCCCTCACATCATCAGTTACAGAATTAGACAACATAATCTCCTTTAAAAGAAAACTAAAACATCATCTCACTGATATCCCCAGCTGCACATGCAACACGTATCCACAGCCTCCTTAATCTAGCAAAACTGTTTTCACATAGCAAATATACTTTTGTATATGTCATACTGTTGCACCATATGGGTTATCCCTAATCTTTAGTATCCTAGTCCACACATCTCTACAACTATCTTAACACACTTTCTCTTCTGTCATCTTCTACTTTTAATACTACAATTAAATACATACCACCTATAATCTACATATTCTCACCACCTAGCTATAAGATTCTAACTATATCTATCCTACCTTCAAGTTTAACTCTTTAATTCTACCTTCCCACTACACTTACCTTTCCCTTTTCCTGCCCCCCCAAAGAAAAATTGAGCTGTATTGTTAAATATTTCTGTTTCATTTGAGCTGTATTGTTAAATATTTCTAAATTTTTAATTTTCCTACATGCTAATCTTCCATTGTTACTGTACTGTGCCTTTTTACAACATATGTGCTGTTTAGATAGTTTTCTATATTATTTCACTTGCTTTATAAGTAATTGTTTCCTTACAGATTCATGTAATGATTTTCATGTAACTTGGAGCTTTTCTCCCCGGGCCTCCACTGAAAATGGATCCCAAGCCCAGTGTAGTTTCCCAGTCAACAAATGTCAATAAATAAATCATTTGCTGACGTTCTAGCTCATAGTCTGCCTGTACTGCCACATCATCTACATACAGCAGCTTTGTTGATCTGTCCCCTCCAACCTGTTTGCTAATGTAATCCATCACCAGTATGAACAGGGTCATCACCAGAAAGAACAGGCTCAGAGCTGAACCGTGACACACACCCACTCCTACTAGGAACCCATATATGATACCAAACACTGTTTGTACTTGAGTCATTGGGTCCTTGTACATAGCCTGTACTAACTCTACCAATGTTTCTGGGACTTCAAGCCACCGCAGAACTGCCCAGATCAGCTTTCTTGGGACCTTGTCGTATGCTTTCTCCAAGTCTAGGAATGCCCAGTTGGACTCTCTCCTCATCTCTAGCTTCTTCTCAAGTATCTGTCTCAATGCAATCATCGGATCAGTTGTGCTGCATCCTGATCTGAATCCAAACTGCTCATCTCCTATCGTACATTCTACTACTCTGCATATCCATTTATCAATCACCCTCTCCAGAACTTTCATGCAGTGTGATAGGAGTTTGATGCCTCTGTACTGCCCTCATTTCTGGATGTCCACTTTGTTCTTGTACACTGGCACAAGTATGCTTATTCTCCAGTCATCTGGGATATGCCTTTCTCTCCACACTGCTATTTAGTACCCTCAGGAGCCATTTGACCCCTATCTCACCCAGCATCTTTATGATATCTGCTGTGACCTCATCTGAACCTACTGTTTTCCCTGACTTCATCTTCCTTAGTGCTGTTCTTACTTCTTCTAGGATGGGCTCCTCTTCTTCTCTCATCATACGCTGTTTCTGGGGCAGTACAGCTTCTGTGGGTTTTTTTCATTCAGAAGCTGCTGGAAATACTCCTTACATCTGCCTTTGATGTCCTCTGGGCTGGTGAGCAGGTTGTTGCTGGCATTCCTTATGAAGGGTGTCTGACTATCTTCTTTATCTTTCTGTCTTTGCCTTGCAACCTGATATAGTTTCTTTGTGCCCCTTACTGAGTCACTTTCCAGACGTTGGTACAGTGCCTGCGATGCCCTATGCTTTGCTATTGCAACTTCTTTCTTAGCTTCTTTGTTAGCCAACCAGTAGTTCTTCCCAGCCTGGTCAGTATTTTCTGTCTCCCACTTCTTCCTGCACTCCTTTTTTTCTTTTGATGACTTCCTGGACTTCTGCATTCCACCACCAGCTTTCCTTATGTACCTTATTTCCATACCTGGCTTGGCCACATATCTTTTCTGTAGTCCTAATATATGCTGTTTTTAGGCACTGCCATTCTTCTTCAACTCCACCTAAACAGGAATTAAAAGTCCCCACAAAAGTTTCAGTGTTGACTTTCTGCATAATCATGAATTGAAATGTCTTAAAATCACAACATATCTGGGAATGTCTGGCTAATGTATTTGTGTTATCTTTCTTTTTAATTGCCATATTATGCTCTTTGATTCTATCAGTTAGTCTACGTGTAGTTTTACCTATATAAAAATATTTACATGTAGAACATATTGCAACATACACCAGACCCTTCCTCTGATAATCAGATCTATCTTTGGCAATGTGTAAAAAATTATGTTCAAAGTGCAAACTGCTTGCTACTAAAATAAATCTACATTGTGAACAGCTATAGCAGGGGAATGTCCCTTTTTTAACTAATTGTGATGAAATCCTGGAAGAACTCTCTAATATTTTTTTTTACATTTTGAGTCTACTTATAAATACATTTTGGCTTGTCCCCTGTAATATTAAAATGTTCCTGGATCCCTATCAGAATTTTTCAGTTATTATTAATGATGCTCCTTATACCATTCATTCTACACATAAAGGAATTGGGAAGGAACAATTAAATTCCTTTTTATCGTCACCTCTACTTGATGCTTCTGATTTCTTGGGACTAAATCCTGCCTTTAAAATCGGTGGAAACCTCTTATACCTTTGCCTTCTTACATTACTAAAAATAAGAGAAAGTTTATCTAATGGGTAACCTCTTTCTTGAAACAAACTAATTACTTGGTTTGCTTCTTTGAAAAAAAACTTCATCACTTATTAGGCAACTTAATCTAATAATTTGTCCCCTGAACACATTAAGTTTCATAAAACTTGGATGAAAACTTTCATAATGTAAATAATTGTTAGTAAAAGTGTCTTTTCTGAAGACGTTGCTAGAAACTGGTACTTATAGTCCTTAGAATAGATGTCCTTAGGGGGGTAGGTTAACAGGATATTTCCTAGTGCTGAGCATTTTTCAGGATAGTGGGTACAATTTAATGCATTGTCTAGCATTGAGTATGTTAAGCAGTTGTTTAGATTGAGCCAGTTTAATTGTCCTAGGCATGGCAGTAGTGGATTCTATGTACAACGTTGATAGCAAATTCAGCAATCTTTTTATAACAAAAGACTAGCATGGATTTAAGTGGGATGTTTAAGTTTGCCAGGATGGGTGATGTTTTTAAGAGGGCTGGAACTAAGTAGGACTGTTTGGCCATGTAAAGGGGGCTTAGTTTCTGGTGAGTCTTTCTACTGACTTGAAAGGTATATTGCCCAGCAATTTAGTATGTTACTGTTTTGATTTTAGTGCTATTTCTTGATATGACCAAGAAAAGATGATTTTGATTACAATAGTGTTTAGGTACAAAGAGCCTCAGATGAGGATTTTTTTTTTTTGGGGGGGGGGGGGTATTGAGGAGCATGTTTATTTCTTAGTCGGGTTTTCAGAGAGGAGAACGAGTTTGGGCAATCTCCTGGAGTCTGGGTAGTGTTGGGGCTGTGCATTTTTAGGTGAATTGTGTATAGCAGTATGGAGCTAGTTTGTGAAGATGTGAAAAAGAAGGGGTCCAAGTACAGAGTCATGTTGGACTCCTATGGTAAGTGGTAGAAAGGGTGAATAATCCTGCTGCCATTTAATTGCTTGTGAAGATGTGAAAAAGAAGGGGTCCAAGTACAGAGTCATGTTGGACTCCTATGGTAAGTTGTAGAAAGGGTGAATAATCCTGCTGCCATTTAATTGCTTGTTACCTTCCAGATTCTTAACTTAGTAACCACAAAAGAGAGGACTGGGAAAGACCAACAGAAACAGAATCACTAAGTAGGTGTTGGAGTGATACTATGTCAAATGCTTTAGATACCTCCAAGAACACGGCAGACACTAGTTTACCACTATTACTATGTTGGTTTATAGCCTTAGCAAAATACAGGAGGCCACTGGTTAAAGTATGATGATATGTAAAGCAAGGTCGTGTTTTGTAGAGATGGTTATTTAAATTTAGCTGATGCATAAGTTTTTTGTGAATAAAAATTTCTAGAATTTTTTTACAGAGAGAGAGAGGATTGCAATACATGTGTAGTTATTGAAATGTTTTGTTAACCCCCCTTTTGTGTAAAGGCATAATGTATTTTTTTTAAATAGATGGGATATATTTTGGGATATAGTCCTATTTATCAAAAGGGGGACAGGGAAAGCTATAGTATCAGCATCCATTTTAATTAGTCAGAGGGAAGTTGGCCAGCAGCTAAGGAGGTTGGATTATGCTTACGTAGGAGCTTTCTGCAGGTAGGTATATGGCTGAAGTTAAACAGCTGGAGATGGTTAAGACAGGACAAAAGTACTGAGAGGAGAGTGGAGGTATTGTTGTTTATGAGAAATAGTATTGTCTGTATGAATTAGGAGATGAATTGTATGACAGTTGAATAAGTACATTTCATAGTTGTGGTTGACTAACAATTGGTTGAAGGATATGTGCCCAAATGTTTGTAAATACCTTGTATTGTGTGTGTCTCACACAGCTATGAACCTACAAGAGTAAAGAAAATATTTGGGTTTTAAGGATTTATATAAAATTTAAGTAAAGGACTTTCATGAAGGCAATACCACCTTCTATTCAATAACAAATGGTATGGCACAGCACAGGTCCCATCACATTATAATATCATAGTTGACTACCAGGCTCAAGGGAACATTTTATGTCTAGCCGTGCTTCCCAATAAAATTTGATTGATATTGGTCCACAAGTTTTTTGTGGCGGTATATATACTTTAGCATGGGTGGCCAAGCATTTACACATTTCCTCTCTGTAATAGAGACATAGGTACCAGGCCAGAGGTATATTTACTGCTCTCCATCCACTGATCCAGGTTTCACTTGAATAAGAGCATGAATTAACTCTGTTTCACATGGTTGGGAAGTCTTTTCCAGAGACAGCAGAGTCCATGAGATACATACCTATCCTTCCAGAATGACTTATATATGTTGCAAGCAAGATTTATTTCCCTGAATTGGGTGTTCCTGATGCAATTTGTTTTACAGATGTGCAACAAGTCCATTAGAGTTGGACAAAGGATGTTTTGTAGGTCAGGCATAGGTTGCCTTTCTGCAGCCTTCAGGAGTCTAAATTTAAGGAAAATGCTTTGGATTGACCTGCATAAGAATTGTTTTCCATACCATTTATCCTTTTTGTGAGTAATCTCTGTGGATGACAGAGCCAGATCCAGCACTTGGCAACCTAGGTAGTCGCCTAGGGCCCATCGGCTTGGGGGTGCCCACTAGCCAGGACTGCCAGAAAACTTATATTTCTTCTTTAAGAACACTCTCTGAATTTATTACATTACTTCTTTAAAGAACCACACAGAGTGCACCCTTACTTCATTTAAACATTTGAATGGAGTGTCTGATTTTTCGAGAAAGTTTGTTATTAATTGCTATTCTGGGCAAATGCGAAAAGTCACAGAGGTATGTTTGCATGTTTATAAAATGCCCCATTTAGGGATGGCAGGTTGGTTAACTTATTCAGGCTCAAACCCTGTACCTTGAATACAGGACCCTACAGTATGGATCCTTTATACCAACTGCCAAACTGTCATCAGCAAATGCATTTCAAGGATTGTTGAGATTCAGTGTATTTCCAAAGACTGTTGATTTTCTATGCATTTTTCAAGGAATGTTGACTTTCTGTGTATTTTCAAAGAATGCTGAGTTTCTAGGGAAGAGAAGTTCACTGTTGCTTTTGCTAAGTTAGTTTTCAAAGTGTAACTGTTTTGTTTAATGAATGGTCATCATCAGTGTTTGTGCTATAAATTTTAAAAACACTGTTACTAGCACAATAGATAGCATTTTTACCATTGGTGCAGAATGCTATGGTTTCTACTCCCAATTTTTTTTTTAATTTCTCCATATTTTTTGGGATTCTAATACCATGACAGGAATGCACCCTATTCCTAAGTCAAGGTATGATTAAAGTTCATGAAATTAGTATTGCTTCAGTCTTTGATATCAGCCAGTAGTGCTCTTTGCAGCACCTGCAATTTGACCAGTAATGACTCCTTTTGCAATTCATATGGGGTTACATGTATTGGTAACATATCTAAATATGATTGTAGATTCTTTTTTTTAAGACCTGTTGCTCACACTACTATTGGAACTGTTTGCGTATCTTTGTTCCACATTGCTATCATTTCTGCCTGCAAATCCTGATATTTTATGACTTTGTGTCTCTGTGAACACAAGACACTGTAGTCACAGAGTGTGGCGATTTCAATGATCAATGCTACTTTTGTCTTCTTTTCATGGACCACTATATCCAGTTTTCTCACATCTATCTTTTGAACTATTGATAATGGGTGATCCCATATGATGTAGACGTAATAATTTTCTATGATGCTTTGTGGCTCATGTTTCCACTGTTTTTCAGCCACTTCAATACCATAATGTTTGCACAATCCCCAGTTCAACAGTCTTGTCACATTATTATGCCTTTCAGTATACAGTCCTTCTGCCATTAATATGTAACAACCAACAACGAGGTGTGCAACTATTTCCAGTTTGGTTTTACAAAACCTACATTTGTTTGTTTCTCCCACATGTTCAATAGGATTTGTAAACCAACGTGTACATAGCCCACTTTCTCGGGCCACCAATATTAACCTTTCATCTCTTGGTTTGAATTCACTTCTCCTTAACCATTCCTGCATTCGATCCAGATATGAGGTTCTTCCAAAAGTTTTCTATATTTCCAACTGTATATATGCATGTTCCACATTTCTTGCCTTCTCATATGATCCTTCACCTTATATTCTTTCTTCTGTTTTTTGGGCACATTCAGTTGCTGCCTAATTTTTATCTACTTCTGGTCTGATTTCCATTCCTGCTTGATACTGATATCCTTCTGCTAGACAAAGTAGGGAAGTCATCTTAGATTTATTCTTCTCATGTTTCAAAACTTTCACTACATTTGGGTCCTGTGAGGTCAGCAGATATGTGTGTAGTCCCACGACTGCGGATATATACATGTAATCAATTTCAAGGAAGCCTATCCCTCCTTCGGGACAGGGAATATATAATCTTGGTCTGCACTGATTTTTATAAATTATTTGGTGAGCATGAAGCATCCTTCTGTTTAATCTATCCAATGCATTTTGGGTCAATCAATTCGAAACTGTAAGTTAGGACAGGAAGAGCAATGGTTTATAGCTTGAATTTTGTTCCTAGATGTCAACGCTATTTTCTGGATTAATTTAAGTCTTCTAAAGTATTCCTAACTATTCATATTTGTTCATGTTTTATTGTTGATCCTTCATCAATTCCCAAATATTTATACACTCCCTCTTGCTCCAGTTCTTTTATATCACATTCTTCTCCCAAAATGATATTTTCCAGGTGCTGCAGTTTTCCTGTTTTAAAGGTTGCTTTTGCACATTTATCAAGACCAAATGACATTCTTATATCATCTGAAAAAGTTTTGACAACTTGCAGTTGTGCTTTCAGTTCCTCATCTGATGAGCTATACAGTTTTAAATAATTGGCAAAGAGAAGAAGAGAAGTCTTTACACTTTGTTGGTTTCTAGGAGCCAAATTATAGTCATGGCCTAAGCTGTTCAGTAGACAGCTTAATGGGTTAAGGGCAAGACAGAATAGCAGCGGTGACAAAGATTCACCCTGGAATATCCCCCTTTGAATGTTTAGTAGTCAGTCAGTGTATGGTGTTTCTTATACATTTTTAAGCACTCTTTTATCCATGAATTTTTGTAATCAATCCATGCCATAGTTAGATTCTTCCCCTTTTTACAGTTTTCCACTATGACTTTATTTAACAACAGATGATCCTTTATTCCATATGACTTTCTTTTATTGCCCTTTTGTTCTATTATCATAATTGAGTTTTCTTCTAAATGACTATAAACTCTGTCAGCATCGATTCCAGTGTATAGTTTATATGCCATAGGAAGGCAAGTTATTGGTCTATAATTTTTAGGGTAACTTGCATGTTCTCTCTTAAGTAGGAGCATTGCTTTTCCTGTTGTTAGCCAGGTTGGTGTTTCTTCGGGGTGTGCATATAAATAGTTTTTACTCATGGCTAAGTCTTGAAGCAAATATGTTAATACTTTCAACCAGAAGTTAGGTACTGCATCTGGACCTGGGGTTTCCAATTAGAGGCCTTTCTTAACTTTGTTCAATCTTTCTGTCTGTTACTTCATCCTGTTTCATATCCTATATATTTGAACTTCTTATTCTTTCTTTTAATTCTTCTATCCATTTAGCATCTTTGTTATGTTCCACAGGATCCTCATAAATACTTGTCCAAAATATATCTATTCTTCATTGTTTGCTAGTTTTTCAATTCCCTTTACCTTGTTTCCGAAGTCTCTAAAAAACTTTTTTGGGTCATCAGTAAATTGCTTATTTTGTATTTTTCCTTTATATTTATCTGTGTATCTTCTAAGCTTTTCCTCATGTGCTGAGATTTTTCATTTGTTATTTGTGATAGTGCATGATAGATCCTAATCTGTTCTAATACTGCACATTGCTTTTATCACATCTTTCTAAATATTTTTGTTGATCTGCTGCCCCTTCTATACTCTTCTAACAGTGATGTTTCTTGTCTTAATTATTTTATAATTTTCTGTATTCGATACTTCCATGATGATATTTGATTTATCCCCATTCCTTTCCCTCAATACCCTGTATTTTTGTGGTAGAACTTTATCATTAATTAATTTGACTGCACAGTAATATATCCTGTTTACTTCGATTGTATTGCATGGATCTCTATGGACAGCTCTAATTACGGTGTTCATTTGTTTTATCAAACTTCTGACTTTTTGGGTTTTATTGACCTTCTGCAGTCTATTTCTTTCATTGATCTTAGTCTATTAAATCAAGCAAATCTTCTCTTAGCTAATTTTCTTCTAAACTGAGGGCACACTTTTTGTTTTTCATTTCATGCGGCCACGGACATTCTATTGAAATTTATATAACATCTTCCTGTGGCACATTCTCTTCAATTGCATCCTGTGCTATCCGTTGCTGTCTCATATGGGAACTCACTGGCCTATCACTCCTCAACATTAACTGTGTCAGAGTTTCCACAGTTTCCTGTTCCTTCCCTTGCTGTCCAGCTTCAAGTGAATGTTTATACTGATTTCCTGTGGAAGGCTCCAAAATATCTTCATATGGCACCTGACCAATTGCTTTTCTTTCCACTGGTTTCCCCTTAATTTGGATATCCATTGCTCTACCCTGTTGTGGTGCGTTCTGTATTAGTTTTTCTATACTGAATCCTTCACTTTGCAGGTACTCCATAACCTTAGTTTCTATTTCTTTATCTTCTCCATTACTAATCTCCTTTTCTACTTTTCATCTTTATCTTCTTATTTTTTGTATTGTAAAGTTTTCCATGTCCGGATTCCTTTGTCTATATTTCTCTTTAAGTGTCTTTGGTGCTGCTCTTGTTGTATTGATTAGTTTTGCATTCTCCTTTGCATAGATATTACACCATATTAAATCTCTTTTTCTTTCCCATGTCCATATTTCTTCTTTAGATGTCTCCTGATCTTCCTGTTTCACCTTTCTTTGGTGACTCGTTCCATCATGCTGTGATATAACCTGTGTTAGACCTTCTACACCAAATCCTTCACTTCACAGGCACTCCATAACTTCAACTTCTATTTTTTTAACTTCTATTTTATTAATCTTCTTTTCTACATTCCTGCTTTGTAATATTATTTTTTATTGTGAATTTGTCCATATCTGGATGCCTTTGCCTGTATTTCTCTTTGAATATGCCTTCTTTATATTGATTAGTTTGGTTTTCATTTTTGCATAAAAATTGCCCAAATCAAATCTCTCTTTCTTTCCCATGTCCATATTTCTTTTTTATACTTTTCAAAATCTCTAGGTTTTGCTGTTTATATTTTCGCACTTATTTAGATGCTTCTTTTTCCAAACAGATCAAAGTTTCTTTGTCTATACTGTTTTTCACAAATCTATTATATTAATGAATACAATTTTTTATGTTAGGCTTCTGACAGTATTTCTTGTGAAAGTATTTTTCTTCCCTTTATTTTCTCTCTTAATCTTTTTGCATATCTTGTGTTTGGAAATCCTCGGCTTTTTGCATAATAGTAACAATACACAATTTCTTTCTTATCCTCAATAGTCCACTCTATCATTTTTATGGCTCTTCTTTGGCTTCTCAGTTTTTGTGATTTTTGTGGACTGCTACTTCCTTCTACAATGGGGGGGCATCCTCTCCCTGGGCCTGACTTAGCACCACTGTAGGAATGTTTATGCATTTTGAGGATTCTACACTTTCATTTTTTTCCAGTCCTGGCACCAGTGTGCCTACCAGGATTGGATACTTTTTTTTCTTGGGTCTTGTGCACTCAGCTATCTTTTTAAATTTTTGACCAACTTTTGTCCATGATATATGTGATATAAATACAGTCTATATATCAGTGTCATCTTGGTGAGATTTTGTGAAAAATAGGGTTCACGTCATGAAGGTACTCACCAAGACTTGATGATGAATTCAATTTCAGCAATAATACTCTCCTTTGCTTGCTGACTTATCATCTTTCCATTTGGACCCAAACCACGTAGATGGAGTGCTGATACTGCAGTGCCCTCTTTAAAGGGGAGTGGGGGTGCTGCACCCTGAATATGTCCTTCTTTGAATGAGATGGAAAGTAACGATGAACCTGTTGCTGGTTTGACAGCCATTCCCTATTGAAATGTTACCAACTTACCAAATTTGTAATATGGGCAGTTTATTCTTCAAGGGCAGCAAGAAGAATAGATTGGCATAATGGTTAAGGTATTTGCCTTATAAATCAAAGGTGCAGGGTTTGATTCTCACACGGGATAATTGGCTAGGCTTAAAATGGCCCACAAAGGCAATTAGCCTAGTACTAATCTATGAATCTATAAATTTTACATGAAACACAGAAATATAAAGTTGATTGCAAGCAGCAACCTCTTTAAAGTGGAATTATTCAGATGATTTTTACTTCTGCGCAGATTGTGTAGATTGACTGATATTGGTGGATTGTAATGATAGAGGTTTGAGTGACCTTTTGTCGTTGAAATGTTCTGTAATGGGTAGTTTTGTCATTCTTGATTCATACATTTTGTTTAATTGCATATTGGAAAAATGTTCAAACATACAAATTTAAAATACCCTCTAACAAGTTGGGGCTGTATTATACAAGGAATATAATTTAATATAATCAGGATGGTGCATCAACACTTCGATGCATGCATAGTCCAAAAAACTTGTGCAAGGGGCCTATGGTTTGAAAACAGTTCAAAGGTAAGCTTAATCCACCAGATGCATTTTCTTTCAATGTGGGTTTTAATGTTGTTTCACTGAATGTGAGTTTCAAGGGCAGAGAAGCTTACTGTTCATGCTAACTCTGTTTTCATTGTGAGACTGCATTGCTTTGTTTAGCAAATGACATCAGTGTTTTTGCTATAAAATTTGAAATTAAAGTTTTAAATATCTGTAATCATTGCAGAAGTAAAGAATAAAATAGTATGCACACTGACAGATTTGAACTGTGTTTATAGTATCTGGGGAAAAAGAGCCAACTAATGGGACACTGGAATGGCTGGGGGGAGGGGTGTTGGGGGGGGGCTGATCCATTAACCTACCTAGAGCCCCATTTGACCATTTGACCATGATCTGCTTCTGGTGAATGCAACTGGGCACTGTACTCAATGACTGGTGTTATGAGAAATAAAGTACAATATCATCATCATCAACCCCCTTTTTCCCCTTCTCTGCATGGGGTCAGGGTGTTGTGTCATCTGTTTCTCTATCTATTCAGTGCCACTCTCCTACTTTCTTTGACACTCATGCTTGACTGTCACAAGCCTTCCCTCACACACACTCTATCCATCTCTTTGCTGGATGCCCTTGTTTCTTCTTGCCTTCTTCCACTCTGTTCCATATCATCTTCACCAGATTGTCTTCTGCTATTCTGCACATGTTCAAAAATGATCATAGTCTGTTCTATTTTATCTTTTCTGCAATTGGAGCTACTTTGGCTCCTGCTCTTTATACCCTCATTTCTTTGTCTGTCCCACAGTGTGCATCCTACTGCCTGTTTCAGGTACTTCCTCTCTGACACCTCTAGCTTCCTCAATGGCTCTGCCTTTACTGTAGAGTATTTGTCTTACTGCAAAGGTCAGGGTAGTTATGCAACATCCTGATTTGAACCTGAAATGCTCATCTTCCATCATACTTTCTACTGCTAATTATATGCATTTATCCCTCACCCTCTCCAGAACATTCATGCAGTGTGACAGGAGTTTGATACCTCTGTCTGCTCACAGTTGTGGATGTCCCCTTTGTTCCTGAAAGCTGGCACTAATATACTTATTCTCTGGTCATCTAGGATGGCACTAATATACTTATTCTCTGGTCATCAAGGATGGCAATAATATACTTATTCACTGGTCATCAAGGATGGCACTAATATACTCATTCTCTGGTCATCGAGGATGGCACTAATATACTTATTCTCTGGTCATCTAGGATGGCACTAATATACTTATTCTCTGGTCATCTAGGATGGCACTAATATACTTATTCTCTGGTCATCAAGGATGGCACTAATATACTTATTCTCTGGTCATCGAGAATGGCACTAATATACTTATTCTCTGGTCATCGAGGATGGCACTAATATACTTATTCTGTGGTCATCTAGGATGGCACTAATATACTTATTCTCTGGTCATCGAGGATGGCACTAATATACTTATTCTCTGGTCATCTAGGATGGCACTAATATACTTATTCTCTGGTCATCAAGGATGGCACTAATATACTTATTCTCTGGTCATCTAGGATGGCACTAATATACTTATTTTCTGGTCATCGAGGATGGCAGTAATATACTTATTCTCTGGTCATCGTGGATGGCACTAATATACTTATTTTCTGGTCATCGAAGACACCCCTTTCTCTCCTTATTGCTGTGATACCCACAGAAGCCATTTCTCCCCTATCCCACCCAACATCTTTTCTGCTGCAACCTCATCTGATCTTGCTGCTTTGCCTGACTTCATTTTCCTTAGTGCTCTTCTTATTTCTGTTATGGTGGGCTCCTCCTCTTCTTTCATCCTGAGCTGTGTCTAGGGAAGTACAGCTTTTATGGTGATTTCTTAATTCAGAATATAATGGATGTACTTGTTACATCTGCTTTTGATATCCTGTAGACTGGTGATCAGGTTGTTGCTAGCATCCCTAACAAAATCTGTCTTATCTTCTTTATCATTCTGTCTTTGCCTTACAATCTGATAGAGTTTCTTTGTGCAATCTTCTGAATCACTTTCCAGAAGCTGATAGAATGCCTTTGATGCCTTGTTCTTTACTACTCAACTCCTCTCTTAGCCTCTTTGTTAGCCAACCAGTATTCCTTCCCAGCCTGGTCCATCTTTTCTAACTATCACATTTTCCTGCACTCCTTCATTCTTTTAATGACTTTCTGGACTTCTGCATTACACCACCAGCTATCCTTAGGTACCTTATTTCCATACCTGGCAAGACCGCATATACTGTAGTCCTCATACATGATGTTTTGAGGTGCTGCCATTCTTCTTCAACTTTACCTATTTCCTCGTCTTCTTGAGTGCTACACCACAGTCCTAGAGCCCTGACCAGTGCTTTAAACTGTGATCTGACTGTTTCACTGGGGAAGATTTTGAAGTCACTGAATCTACCCAGTGCCCTTTCCTTACTAGGATGGAGTCTACCTGAGTTGCATGTTTGCCACTCTTGTATGTGATCTTGTGACACAGTCTCTTAGTGAACCATGTGTTGGCCATCATTAAGCCATTTGCAAACAGAAATCTAGAATGACCTCTCCTCTTTATTCCTGTCGCCCTACCTTCCAACTATTTTGCCACTTTATCTTCCATCCATGTGGACCCAGGCAGTCCACATATCCTTTCCTTTAGGTCCTGATATGTGCATTCTGGTCATCCATTATCAACACCAATTCATGTTGTCCTTCTTTATCTAGTAGGTCCCTAATAGCACTCTTTTCCTCACTATCACAGTGCTGCTATAGGGAATATGACTGCCACAAGTCAGTCCCTAATTCTGATGACATCCCTCATTGTCTTCTGAAACCTCTTCCTCATCGCAATTCCCAAACCATTTCTACCCTGTCCATCTCCTGAGTAGTAGATTCTGGATCCCAATCTAAGTGGCTTTGCTGAACTGCTCTTCCATGTTGTCACTAGGATACATAGGATGTCCAGTCTCCTGCTTACTGTGATGAAAGGAATTACTGCCAGCTCAGCTAGCTGGAATTTTATAAATAATTATATGTCATTTGTGAATATCAAACAGATTTATACGAGATGTTTGTGTTAAAAATGTATTACAACTGTATGTCATGTGTATATCAAACTGATTTGTACAGATGTTTGTGTTGAAAAAGTATTTGTAAAGTGCTTGTGTTTGTAATGTATCCAGGGTGTGTCCTACTGGAGAGAACATAAATGTACATGCACTATTGTAACTGTTTAAATGCGTATGATTTAACAGAGGAAACTGGAAGGTTAACCTCAGCCCAGCAAACTTTAAAATATATCTGAAATTAAATAATTTTATAGGCTAGGCTATAAAGATGCTATCTCACAGGTTTGAGACGTCTCTTTGTGAGACTGAGCAATCTATATTCTGTCTTGGGCCTGACAACAAGAAGGACCATTCACCATATCATTTGCCTTGCTCTATTAAGTAAGTAGGAAATTATAATTCTCTTAGATTCAGTCAGGAATATAGTGAAGCTTAGTTTAGATATTGTTTTTCTTAATTTTCTGAGTTTGTCCTTCAATGTTATTTTTAAATATTTCCTGTGATTTTGAACTCTGATGTCACTGTGAATAGATATTTAGTATTGTCTTGTTTTTTTTTTATTATTTATTATTTATTATTAAATGTATTTGAACCTTTCATTGTGGCTGATTTTTGTAGAGATATTTAAGTTTTGAGAGTATTTGCATTTTTATTTGGTGACACCGTGTGGTCCACTCCTAATAGCCTTGCTCTTGGTCAAGCTACCATTTGTATTACTATTAATATTACACAGTAAAATTGGACATCCTTTGTTAAGGGCCTTAAAGTAGCTGGTGGGGGGTTCTAGTGGCAGTGATAACTACCTTATAGTCTGAGCAAAAGGGGGCATAGCAAGTAAACATGGGCCAACCTTTCCCATGTGTGTGTGTGTGTGTGTGTGTGTGTGTGTGTGTGTGTGTGTGTGTGTGTGTGTGTGTGTGTGTGTATGCAAATCAAATCTCAAAGAGTGTGTGTGTCAGCTACTTGGGCAGGGGCACGAAGCACTGGTTGGACAGAAAGAGTACTGGAGGACTTGGCATGGAACCCTGGCTAAGGACTCAGGTCTATAGCTGTGCCAGTGAACATTCTCCGCAGGTGCCAGTGGCGAGGATTGAGTATCCTTGATTACTGTCCCGGATATGGGGCATCACACTTACCATCATGTCATCCACTTCAAAGCTGCATTCTGTCAGCAAACCTACATTGAATGTAGCAATCCTTAGTTCATGTTTGGCAGGTTGATTATTTTTCTCTTCAGTCTTTGTTCGCCAGAGCTATCCCAAAAAATTCAACCAATGCTTCCCACCATTAGCATGGGTCCCTGATGTAGGTCGCCATAGGACATGTCCTCAACTCACTTTTCATAGGCAAATACCCATGCCCATTTGGCAATATTAGTCAACATGACTGAATCACCCAGAGTCATAATTTACACTGTCAAGTGACCAACTCCACTACATCGTGCTGTCTGTAATCCATATTCACCTATCTTGAGGATACTGTGTACCACAGCAGATGCCCAAAGCAGTTGGTCTGTACAACTCTTCCCCTCATAAGGCACCATCTAAAGTTTGTACTGCTGCCCATAGCTCCATTTTGGGTGAGTTTGGCATGGAAGCACTTAGCGTGTGTTTTGGAAGGTGCAAGGAACCCCACAGAGATACAGGAAGAACATGCAAACTCCATATAGATATTGGCGTGAGGTCAGATTGAAACTTGTACCTTGTGCATGGGAGGAAATGACCTTAACCATTATGAACCTATGAACCTATTATGCCAAATGATCTTTCCAGAGTACAATGGAATAAAGATATGTTTGTATCTAGATGTCATACCCCTGTTTATAAGTTGTGCAACATAAAATAATTTCCTAACTACAGTAGACATATGATAGTCAAATGCAAAATCACTGTCTACATGCATTCCCAAAACACTGACTACATAATCTACTCTTAGTGGTGTATTGTAAATGTAGTGGTTTGCTGGAGTGGCCATTATTCCCAAGATGCTATTATGCCATTTTTGGCACTGAGTTTTAGTCCATGACTCTGACACCAATTGTTAGTCTGTATTAGGCCTTCTTGGAGGATATTTGTGTCTTGAGGGATTTAGTGATTGAACCTAATTTGCAATCATCCTCAAAACTAGTCAGACAGATGCTCTTGACATTAGCCTTGACTTCAGAGATGTAGGTAATAAATAAGAGCAGCCGTAGCTCTTAGTCCTGAGGCATCCCACTAGTAACTAGACTTTTTGTGGAGGCAGACAACCTTCTTGGGTCCTGTCTGCAACTCAGCTACCTATCCAGTGGGTGATGTAGTAGTTGTTAAGACCTAGTTTATTGAGCTTTCCTATAATGCCCAAGTGGGGTATTGTGTCAAAAGCCTTAGCTAGGTTGAGGTAGGAAGTATGCACCATTTTGCCCTCATCCATTGCTTTGGTGACCTTCTCAATGAAGTCCATTAGTGTGAGTAGGCAAAACCTGCCCTTGACAAACCTGAACTGATTTACTTGTAGTGTTTGTAGGTTATTGGTATTATCATTTAAGATAACCATTATTATTGTCTCCATAGCTTTACATAACAGGCTAGCCAGGCTTA
This sequence comes from Protopterus annectens, assembly GCF_019279795.1. Classification (NCBI taxonomy): domain Eukaryota; kingdom Metazoa; phylum Chordata; order Ceratodontiformes; family Protopteridae; genus Protopterus; species Protopterus annectens. The sequence goes on from NC_056748.1 coordinate 572,530,907, forward strand.
TGGGCTGCTACTTCCTCACAACAGTAGAGTACACTAAAGTCTGTGGATGGCTCACCATTGTGGAGAGGGACAGCCATTGAAGTCCTCCATTCATTTGGCATGAAGCCTGTTTGGAGGCCGAGGTTAAATAATTATTCAAATGGGCCTAATAGTTCATGTTTCATGCTATTAAGGAAGCATCCTGGGATATTATTGGGACCCACTGATGTTGTGTTTTTGGCTTTGCAGAGCACCTTGGGTACCTGCATTCCAGTGATAGTTGGAGGTTTTATGGATGTAGGTATCCTTTCCATCATTTTATGAATTTCAAATGTACTCCACCTACTCTGGTGCCTTACCAGACATTGCCTCTTAACCACAGACTGAACATCTGCTACTGAAATACAAGCCAATAACTTCTCCTGCTCCTCAGAAGTTATCTGGAGGATAGCTTGGATACTTAAGAATTACTTATTCCTTGCAAGCTGAATATCCAGAAAAAGTCATATATACATTGCAGACACATTTACAGTATCTCTAGGGTTTTCTCACTTCCATAGTCATACATATCCAAGAAACTAGGACCAGCTTTTGCAGGTCTGTATGACAGTGTAGTAATATATAACCTTATTGCCAAATTTTGGACTGCCCAAATAGAAGAAAATTTGTATTATCATTTGTCCATTTCCAAATGGATTTCTGTCCATTTAGCTAAAAGTTGTTGAATATGGTCTTGCTATTCCTCAGGTGTCCCCAGGAAGATAGTGTAACCTATGACACAGTCATGACAGCTTGAATACCCATTGCTGCAGCCATCTACTTGTACTTGTCTGCTCTTGTAACTTCCTGTGAAGACATCTCTTTAAAGCTTTCAGAATACATATAGGGCTGGGAGTTCATTAACTAAATTCAATTGATTTATTTCTTGAGAGATATCTGGAAAAGTTTCCTGATATTTTAAACTGTAGAAATCAAGAGCATTATGGTATCAAGATTGTAACAAAGGTCTAATGTAACATTGCTTCATATAGGGTCGCATGACCTAAGGAAGTTAGTGAGTGGACAGCAGATCCTTACACTTACCAAAATTCTTGTGTACATGTTCACCACAGTAGAAAAAAGGAGGTAAAATGACAATACTTTCCTTATAACAAGCCCTAGTATCTATAATGCCCACAGTGCAGAAGAGAACAGACAGTCTTATCTTATTAGTGGATTAGCGCCACCAGAATTATTCATATTTTTGACATACCTCCCCACAAAATACTTAGCCCTTTGACTTGGGGAAGATGGTGTAACCAGCATCCTCTATGTAAACTCTAAAGGCCATAACCTTGTCCGTGATATCTAACTGCACCTGTTTAATTGGAATACATGCTCTTGTATATTTCAGGAGAGCCACTAGTCTGGGAGATGTAAAATAAAGACAGTGTGACCAGCATCCTCTAAGTAAAATCTTTAAAAGCCACAAACTTGCCTTTACTACCTAACCACCTTACCTTGAATATCCACTCTTCTGCATTTCAGGAAAGCCACTACTCTGCATCTGCCAGAGCCATTACATGAATCCACTACCCATGTTAATCCAAGCCTACTGAGATTAAGGTGCTTCTCTTCAAAGAAATATGTTTCATGTTCTAAAGCCGACCCACTTTAGCTTTCTTCATTGTGAAAAGTTCCTTTTTTCTCTTCATTTTTTTACCCTATTATTGTTAAATGAACTGATTTTGATAACAATAATCCATTGGAATAAAACTGAAGAGAAACAAAGTAAAAAAATCACCTGTAAGAAGCCAAGCAATCTAGAGCAACATCCCTATATATGTCTACAAGTACTACAAGGAGGCCAGTGCTTTTATGTAAATTACTATGCAAAGTTTCTCGTAAAACAGCTATGGATATTCCCACATAATTGCAAAGTATTGTGCCTTTTACACTAAAAAAGGAATTAACAGAGTGCCTTATTATGTAAGACTATCATAAGAAATGCCATTGGTTGTGTATAAGATTTATTGAAAAGATGCCGTGGCAGTCACAGAGTATGCACCAATCAAAAAGATGTACTTACAGTGATTTATATACTATGGCACAAAGAACTTAGAAGGTTTTATTTATAGCAGCCCTTTGACTTTCCACTATTTCTAAAGCATGTCAGTTTTTGATTATTTAGTCACTTCAACTAATCTTGGAAATACTTTAAAATTAGTTTACCAGATATATCTGTTAAACAGTTCACAGCATCTAGTTCCAAAATTCTGCACAAAATATGGTCTTCAAGTAAAGATCCATAGCATGAAACCTTAATTACCTTACTGACTCCACTCCCCATATAAGATATAAATATACAGCAACACACACAAGAATTAAGTATACTTCAAGCTGCATTTATGTTCCTTCTTTCCAGTTGCACCAAAACACTTTTGAGACACTTCTAAATGTCCACCATGTGTTTGGAATAATCATTGTCATTCACCCAGCCTACTGAAATAACTTGCTTTTCCTCCATAAACAAAAGAAACCTAATGAGGAATACCCTGAGCTTCTAAGGGTGGTGAGGAGAGCTTAGTAGCCAGTGGTCAATGTACCCTTAATACTTTAAATAAGACTGGACTCCTCAGAAACACTTCAGCCTCCCATTTTTGGACAAACCACCAGAGCCTTGCCCTCTAGATACTCAGGCATCTTAATATTCTCAAGTTTCCGAAACAGTTATGATTCTCTAATGCTTTCAAAGCATTTCTAGATGTGCATATTGAAGCAAGGGTGAACTCCTATGATGAATATAATATAACAAGATTTACAAGGTATGAACCACTCAACAGTCCACAAGGGACTATACAACCAAATAAAAATGAATAAAAAGCCCGGACCACCGAGGTAATACGCTATACTTTTATTTGTACCAAATAACTGATCACTTTGATTCTGGCGAAAGCAATCAGTTATTTGGTACAAATAAAAGTATAGCGTATTACCTCGGTGGTCCGGGCTTTTTATTATTTTTTATATGATTTACAAGGTAGTCACCCACATTGACTAGCATTGTGTAAATGGACAAATCAACATGTTTCAAAGAGTAATGCTCATCAGTTCAGCTGTAATATAAATGTGTGCACAATCCGGGTCTACTTTATTTATGCGAAAGTTTAAAACAGCGAATGCATATGCATCGAACCACATGCATCGAACAGAGAAACCATCAAAACACAATAAAAATGGAACTACACAACAAACATGACATGTAAAAGCTGTAGGCAAGTCCCCTGCACCCCCCACACCCCCGCTACTTAAATATACCAACTCCAAGATCGCACTACATTGAAGTAAATGGAAATCTCCACCTACAGAGATTTCTGTTTACAGTTTTCGACGGTTTGCACTTTCGATGCATATGGTTCGATACATATGAATTCGCTGTTTTAAGCTTTCGCGTAAATAAAGCAGACCCCACAATCCTACCCCTGCAAAATAAGTTTGCTTAAGTTTGTTTGCATGTATCTTATCTTTTAATTTTTACCTAGAGAGTTCAGTTGGTTTCTACAAAGACTTTTACTCTGCTCATGCCCCATCTTAGTATAAGGAATGAATGACTTCTGTTCTTTTATCAAGTCTGGCTTCTTATTATACTACATGCTTACATATCTCAGACAATATATGATTAAGTGCAAAGCATTTCCAAGGTAAACAAACACCTGCTACCTGTCATTTGTAGTTTGAATGTCATCACCATTTTCATTAATCTGATGTGGGGCGAATGTAATGGCAGCATAAGGAATTATAATATAATTCTTCCTTTTGTAGGTTCACTTGTTAGTGCATTTTTGTAGTAATGTATTGTTTATAATCACTATAATAGTATTATGTCAGTAGTGATAAGAAAGTACAGTTGTGTACACTTACCATAAATGTAGATGTTTGAGTGTATTCACTGTTGCAGTCATCACACTTGGGCTATCTGCCTGCAGGTAGCCCTCAGTCAGACCGAATACCAGAGTCTTGGGATTTCTGCATCGGATGCTGTTGCCTCTTCCATGATGTCAGGTCATCAGGGGTATAAAACATGCAGCCAATGCCATTACATCAGTTTTTCTTGCCCCAGATGTCAGGTGCCCCCAAAATAGGAAGCTATTACATGGTGTGGGACACCTCCAGTAAAAAGTAAATACCCCTGCCATAAAAGATGGCCATAAAGGATAGAGAAAGCCAGGGGGCTGGAGGAAGGGAAACCAGGACTGCAACAGTGAATACACTCGAACATCTACATTTATGGTAAGTGTACACAACTGTACTATGTTCTTCATGTTTCACTGTTGCAGTCATTACACTTGCATTAATTCTCAAAGCTAAGGAAGGGCGGAGGCAGTCAAGAAGTGTTAGGGCTGGCTAGCAGGCCTTGTAAGACTGCTGTAGCAAATCCAGCTCTGGATTTAGAAAAAATAGGTAAGTGGTAATGCTTGATGAAGGTGTATACAGAACTCAAGGTTGCAGCTTCCAGGATGTCCCTGGTAGGGACTACCCTGAGAAATGCTGTAGAGGGTGAAGTAGCTCTAGTGGAATGAGTTCTGATCCCCTGAGGGGTAGGTTTTCTATGGTGTCTGTAGCTGAAATGGATGCAGTGTGCTATCCATTTGGAAATGGTTTGTTTGAAAATGGCCTTGCCCTCTGCCCCTGTGGCAAAGCTAACAAGCAGCTGGTCAGATTTTCTGAAAGTCTTAGTCCTGTCAAGGTAGAATCTGAGCTGTCTGTGCACGTCCAAGGAGTGCAGGATCCTTTCCCCTTTATTCTGAGGATTAGGGAAAAAGGTTGGCAAATGGATGGATTAGTTTAAAGCCACACTGGATACCACCTTGGGCATAAAGGAATGGTTAGTCTTGAATGAAACCCTGTCAGCATGGAAAATAATGAAGGGCTCTACCACCATTAGTGCCTGTAACTCAGACAACTCTTCTTGCTGAAGTAATAGCTTGAAGTAAGGCTGTTTTCCAACAGGGGAATTTTAACTCTGCTGAAGCAGCAGGTTCAAAAGGGGGAAGTGTGAGCTTCTCCAGTACAAAGTTAAGGTCCCAGGCCAGGGTGGGAGCTCTCCTAGGGGGCCTTAAATTGTTAGCTCCTCTCAGGAACTGTTTGATGAGAGGGTGAGAAAAGAGAGGTGGCTCAGTATTATAACGAGCTGAGATGGCAGAGGCATGAATCTTAATGGATGAGAAGGATAGGATTCTGTGGAGCAGCTCTACTAGGTAATCAAGGATTTGAGGTAAGGTGGGCACAGCTGTGTCCTTTCCTTGAGACTGACTCCAAGAACAATATCTTTTCCACTTTTCAGCATAGGATTTCCTAGTATTAGGCCTTCTGGCCTCAAGGATGATGTCAAGCACCTGTTTCCTGAGGGATGCTGGTAGTGTATTCAGGGGATAAGCCAGGCTGCAAGGTTTAGAGTTTGCAGCTGTGGATGCAAAATCTGTCCCTCCTGCTGAGATAGCAGGGAAGGTGTCTGATGTAGGGGCCAGGGTGGCACGGCTGTCAGGCTGTGTAGGAGAGGGTACCAGTGCTGGCGTGGCCAGTCTGGTGCAGTAAGGATTGCCTTTGGCCTGTCCTATTTGATCTTGAGTAATACTTTTGAGAGGAGGGGCAGAGGAGGAAAGGCATACATTGAGAGGTTTTCCCATGTAAAGGATAGGGCATCCATCTTCCAGGCTCTGCTGTGAGGGTTCCTGGTGCAAAATTTGCTCAATTGGTGGTTTTGGGGGGAGGCAGAAAGGTCCACCTCCGGTGTTCCCCACCTCTAGGTTAGAAGTTTGAGTGAGTTGGGTTCCAGTTTCCACTCATGAGGGTCCAGTACATTTCTGCTTAAGTCATCTGCTAGTGAATTTTGCTTGCCTGGCAGGAATTGAGCTTGTAGGTGCACTTGGTTGCTAGAGGCTGTGTTCCACAGGGCCATGGCTAACCTGCAGAGTGGGTAAGAATGAGTTCCCCCCTGCTTGTTTATATACCACATAACTGTGGTGTTGTCTGTCTTTATCAGAAGCTGTCCTGGAAGGATAAGGTATTTGAAGGCTGTCAGAGCATTCTGTACAGCTAACATTTCTTTTTGATAGATATGCGGGGGAATTTGTTCTGGGCTCCATTTGTCTTGAATGCATTTGCCTGACATGTGCGCCCCCCATGCATAGTCTGATGTGTCTGTTGTCAGGGTTTGGGCGGCAAGGGGATGAGTGAAAGGAAGTCCGTTGTTGTGGTTGCATGTCCCTGCCCACCCAAAGGAACTCTGCCCTTAGACATGGTATGATAGGAATCACTGTTTACAGGTCTGAGAATGTTGACACCAGCGACTTTTTAAGTACCATTGAAGTTTCTTCATATGCAGTCTTGCATATGGAATTAGCAGAATGCATGAGGCGATGAACTCTAGGGCTTACAGTATTTTCCTTGCAGATAACTGGGTTTTGGTGGCCATTAGTATGAAGTAGTTTGTCAAATGGACCTGCTTTTCTGGAGTAAGGAATGCCATCTGGGAAGTTGTGTTCAAGCTTGCTCCTAGGAATACAATTTGTTGGCTGGGCAACAGTTGTGATTTCTTTTTGTTGATGATGTATCCCAGTGAAGTTAGAAGTCTTTTTACAAATGCCAGGTGCTGAAGTAGCAATTCCTGACTGTCCACCTGAATCAGGCTATTGTCCAAGTATGGGTAAATTTGAATATTTCTCTGCCTGCAGTATGCAATAGCTAGAGCCAGGCACTTTGTGAATACTCTGGGTGCAGTAGATAAGCCAAAGGGAAGTGCAGAGAGCCTGCCCTGAAACGTAGATAATTTCAGCAAGATTCCCTTATGGGGATGTGCAGATAAGCTTCTTTTAAGTCTAGGGTGACTAACCAGGCATCCTTGGCTAGCATAGGAAGAAGCTGTTGCAGTGTAAGCATTTTGAATTTTGGGACCACCAGAAAGGTGTTGAGAATTCATAGATCCAGGATAGGGCACCAAGAGTTCTCTTTTCTGGGCACCAGGAACAGTCTGGAGTAGAAACCCTGTCCCCTTTGTTCTACTGGAACGGGTTGAATAGCCCTGATATGGAGGAGGGAAAGTACTTGCTTTTGAGCCTCTGCCCACTGGTTTGGAGGAAGGTCTGGCAATCTGCTTGGGGTTGGCAGTGAGAGGAAGTAGAATCTGTATCCCGGGGATACAATGTTTAGAACCCATCAGTCCTCAGTAATGGACATCCAGTTTTTTGCATGAAGGGAGAGTTTTCCTCCTAGGGGTGCAAATACTTGGGCATGGCTGGGAAGGATAATTGGAAAGTCATTGTGAACTTTTTCCATAAGGGGGGGTGGCTTACCACTCCCTGTTTTTGAGGTGGGAACACTCCATTGTTTAGATCTCTGCATACCCCGAGACTGTAGTCTTGGTGGCATGTTTCCCCTGGGTTTGGACTGAGAAGGCCTTGGAGGGACTGGAAAGGACCAGTTTTTTTGAAGGCCAATACCAACTGAATCTAGGTGGCTGCACCTGTAAGAAATCTTTGACAGTTTGCATAGATTTAGCTTTTTCTTCCATCTTTTTAAGAACGTCTTCTGCTTTTGTGCCAAACAAACGATCCTGATTTAATGGAGCATCTAGTAGTTTTGCTTTGACATGTACTGGCAAAACTTGTTCCTTCAGCCAAGAATGCCTTCTCAGTACAGACCCAGTGACAACAGCCCTGCAAGATGCTTCTAAGGCATCAAACCCACACTGCAAAGTATGTTTACCAACTTGGTTTGCAGAATGCATTAACTCTTGTAAATCTTTATTTTCTGAACAATCTGGAAGTAACACCATTTTTTGTTTAATTAGTTCCATAATATGTTGCTGGTACTTCAACATGTGAAACTGGCAATTCAAAGCCCTAATGGCAAGAGTTGCAGAGGTATATACCTTCTTACCCCAGCTGTCTAAAACTCTAGAATCCCTGTCTGAAGGGGTAGGGTTTTTGGCTGTAGTAGCCTTAATGCCTTTAGGTCCCTGGGAAATGGTCTCTGGATCCGCAGTAGGATTCTTAAAGAGAGATTTGTGAGAGTCAGGTACTCTGTAGTACCTGTCAGGTTTTCTAGGAGCTGGTGGTAAAGTGTCAGGAATAAGACTGGATTCCATGAAGACATCATCTGCAATATCCAGGACAGGGGGTATAGCTAGAGGCCTGTGCTGAGGCAAATCTAAAAATTCCCTGAGTCTCTTCTTGGACTGAGGATAGTCCTGGCACTCCCAGTGGAAATGCTTTCTTAAGGTATGCAAGGTTTCTCCAAAAGAAAAATCCTCTGGAGGGGAGGCAGAGGGAATAGATTCCTCTGCATCTGAATCCTCATAGGTAGATAAGGGTATGTCCTGGTATCAGAAGGGTCAGAGTCATGGGACTCCTGGTCTGTAGAATCATAAGGAAATTCAATTATTTGTCTTTTAGCAGGGGAAGGCTGGCTTCCCCTAATTAGAGTAATAAGGTCTTCAGCCATTTTAAGCATTTGTTTTTGTGGCATGGGAGCATGAGCATGCACTTTGGACGTCGGTTTTCTAGGCATAGTGTGAACTCTGGGCCTGAGAAACTCGGTAGTTTTAGTTAAAAATGAAGTTGTCGGTTTAATACGAATATCAGTAGGTCGGAATACACCCTCAGAAGCTGGTGCCTGCACAGTGGCTCAGGACCCATCCAGGGTAGAGACATCCCCAGGTTCCATAGTCGAAGAAGCATCTTGCAGCATATCAGACTCTGAATGGGTCTCAGAAGAGGCCTGCGAATCTGTAGAAGCGGGCATCAGGGGCTGCAAAGGCACCTCACTGAGTACCGGCAGACTGGTGACTAGCTTAATGGAAGCATCATCAGCAGTTTTTGACCTATGTGGTCTGTCTCTGTCTTTGTCTTTGCACTTTTTCGGAAGATCGGTAGTCGGATGGCTTACCAAAGCCATTTTGGAATATGGAGAACGAGAGCGAAAGACTTTAGCTACAAAAATAGCCCAACGATGAATGGTTGGGGCACAAAACCGACAACGAGGGACATCATGGTCTGGACCTAATCAGGTGACGCACTAAGAATGAAAATCTCTGTGAGGTATTTGCTTTCACAGGCAAGACAATTGTTAACTTTTTCTGACGTCGGTTAGAGCAAGAAAAATGAATCCCCGACTGGGTACTTAGCTTTAGAACACTTCAGGTTTGAAACTCGAAAAACGAAAATTTCAGGTAGCAGCCGACCGGCACTTGTGAACTGCTTCTGCTTCGGGCTCCTTCTCAACAAGAAAGACTGATGTAATGGCATCGGCTGCATATTTTATACCCCTAACAACCTGACGTCATTGAAGAGACGACAGCATCCAATGCAGAAATCCCAAGACTCTGGTATTCGGGCCAAGTGAGGGCTACCTGCAGGCAGATAACCCAAGTGTGATGACTGCAACAGTGAAACATGAAGAACATCAGTATCAAGACCGGATCATTTGTAGAGAATTAGATCCTCACTTGGGATGTCCATACAAGGAAACCAATAGGTTGGTCTGATGTCAGACTGCATGTACTGAGATGGGTGACAAGATGAACAGACTGATTGCTATAATAAATCAAGTATTACAGGATATGGCTACACTGAATGATGAAACTGCAAAGATTTCCAATGATATTTGGGTTTGGGCATCTAAAACAGCATTCCTGGAACTAACTTCAATGTTATAGAGGAATAAAATGCAATAACCAGGGTAATCTATATTCAGTTAGTGATAGGGACACTAGCTGGAACTGGCATAGGGCATGCTGGTGTGTCTACCTGGAGAGGAAAGAGTGGATTAGAGTATATTATGCAACACCCAATCAGAGGATGGACAGTGACGAGTGGTGTAGGTCTTAAGGCATTTGTTCTGCTCACAATGCTGTGAAATTAGCTGCTTTCATGGAAGCATGCACGTGCACAAGAAGGCATAGTTGCCCTTGTAATGACATGGATCACACATCTCCTCCTCAAAGTGAGTAATTAAGTGCCTAAATAGAAATATCCCTAACTGTTGTCTGTATGATTGCTGCCCCACAGATTACCCTTACCCCCTTTGATAGATAACAGATGAGCAGTGGCACTGGCTCAATGGTCAGCAGACATAGGAGATAAAAAAATTATACAGAAAACTGCATTTCTGGAATCAGCAGCCTCTACAAGTTACACATGCAAGATGTCCTGGTTTATGAGTTAGACCACCAGGCTTCTGTAGCATACCTGCAAGATCACGTTGGAAATTGTATGAACTGGAAAAAGATGCTATAACATGAAATAAGTGAGTCTGCAAAAGGGAATATAGGGAATATGCACCTCTCTTTTCTTTTCTGCAAACTGATCTCAAGGCTGCCATACAATGGCCAAGAGAAGGATTCATTGAAAGAGAACTCACCATACCCTGATGGTACAACAGTGACCTAAGCAAACCTCATGTAAGCTCATCTTCCAAGGCCTAAACTACCATGCTAAAGAGATGATAGTGACAGCTGCTAGAGCTGAGAAAGCATTTGTTATGTGTAATTGGAAAGTGTATAATTCCTAAAGCTTTTCCTTTGAGGTGATAGGAAAAAGGAAACAGTTCAATTTTGTTATTTTAGTGATATCCCCACGGCATTCTGGAATCCAGTTACACTGCAGCTGAAGCAGCAGAACAAGGGTATTAACTTTGCCTCCTCAGGCTCTGTCCAATAATTTTTGAGATAGTTTCTGTAAATGGAATTCATAATAAACTAAATGACCATGTCCCAATTTCAACACACTCCATTGACTACTGACCAAACCAGAGAGTCTCTAGGACCTTGTAAGTTTGCATCTGTAACAAAAGTAGAAAGTTCTTCCACACTAACAGCAGCCTCTAAGATCAGAGAAACAACTGTGTCCAAGCTAGATGTGCCTCTGAGAAAACAGGCAGCCAGCAGAGGTGCCAGAAGCTGTTGAAGACTGAGGGGGTGGAGGGTGATGGGGCACTTAGTGATCTAAAAAGGGCAATTTTTAAAACTATTTATTACCACAACATATGTTCACTTGGAGGACATTTTAACCTTAGCCAGTTTCCATTTTGGTGCTTGAAATAACATTTCCTTATTCATCTTACCTATCACATGGCTGATAATTCTATATTATCCCTAGTGAGAATAAATCAGATCACACTATAGATAATTTGAGAGGACCAATGTAAGGGATGCAGCATTTAGGAACTGCCTCTATCCATTAGTGGCATGAAGGGTAATCCTGGAGTACATTTTCTATTACCCATCCTTAGATCCAAGTTGCATTTGAATATGGACAGGGATGAGCTTTGTTTTACTTGAATGGATAGTCTGTTCTGGATATATATATATCCATCTCTCCACAACATTCAGTTTAAATACCTGGACTGAGTATTTCTGATGCCATTTGACTTGCTGATGTTCAGTAGGTCCATCTGTATTAGGTCAGAGGATGCCTTGTATGTCAGACATGTCACCTCTAAGCACTCTGTAGAATACTGAGTATAGTGGTAAATCTTTGAGGTGGTCCATGCAAGACCTACTGTTTAGGACGTGTGTCCTTTTAGTAAGCTGTCTCTGTGGATATTGCAATTGTTGCATGGGCCTGGACAGATACATGCCAAAGTGGGCATTATACAAAATGATTGACTTAATGAGGGCTTTGTAAAGGGGGACAATAACATCTCTAGATCTAGTCACAATCAGTTTGTTTATAAGCTGTGCAATACAGAAAGACTTTCTTATGACTCTGGCCACATATTGGCCAAATTGTAGGTCACTGTACACACAAGTTCCCAAATGCCAAACAACTGGGTCAGTTATCAGGGGGCATTGTCAATTTGGCAGTTCCCTGGAATAGATGATTTCCCAAAGGATATGATAATGTATTTCTTGGAGCTTAGTTTCAATTCACGATTCTGGCACCAGCTATTGTCTGGGACAAACCTACCTGCATGATGGTTAAGTAATTTGGGGATTCAATAACTGCTCCTAGCTTGCAGTCATCTCAAACTTAGTCGGCCAAAGCCCTTTGGTGTTTCCTTTTACTTTTGAGATGTATATGCCAAACAGAATAACTCTCAGCACTGAATCCTGGGGGACACCATTGGTGACAGGTCTCTTCCCATATTTTGATCTCTTGCATCCTGTGAGCAAGCATACATGTATGTGCTCTTTGATTCACCTTCCTCACTGTATTAAGCTGATTGTATTAAATTATATTCCTTGTATAATACAGCACCATTTGTTAGAAGATGTTTTAAATTTGTAGTTTGGAACAGTCTTCTAGTGAGCAAAATGTATGAACCAATAATGACAAAACTACCCATTTCAGAAGATTTCAACCATAAAAGGCCACTCAGACTTCTGTCATTACAATCCACCAATATCAGTAAATATGCAAAATCTCTGCAGAAGTAAGTCATCTAAATAATTCCACATTAAAGGGATCTGTAACTAATGAAGAGGTTGCTGCTAGCAAACAACTTTATATTTCATTGTTTCATCTACAAATAAAGTGCATGCTGCCCTTGAAGAATAAATTGCCTATGCTACATTAAAAAATGATAAGCTAGTAATTTTGCAATGGGGAATGGATGGCAAACTGATAATGGGTTCATAGTTACTAAGTAACTCCTCCAAAGGAGGACATTCATAGGACTGCAGCATCCACTCCCATTAATGTACAACACATTCCAGTATACACAGCCTTCTGCATCAAAAGCAAATACACACTACCTGTTGTGCTACTAACAATGCAAACAGACTTGGCATAAACAGCACTAAACTTCTCTCCCCCTGAAGCTCTCAGCTCCTTGTAAAATCCACTTGACGATCAACTAAATCTCTCAACTTCACGGCACAAGAAATCTGGAAAAAGCCAAAATTGATTTGAGGGGCAAAGACTCAAAACCAGGGACACATTTGAAATATCGCTTGTATAATCTTAGAAAGGTGGTAAAATAAAGTGTTTTGTGTTACCATGTGTTTCCTAAAAGGTACAAAGACTGAAAATTAAAGAGCAATCATTATTTAGTGAATTCAGTTCTCACTGATTTGCCAGAAAAACACAAAATTTAAGAGGAACAGACCAAAAGTATGAGGTAAATATTCTGTGAAAATCTGGACAGTGGAGAGCTATGGACTCAACTCCCTGAATCACAAGCGGTGGTATGGGTAGAGAATTCACCCTAAACTGGCTAGAACTCCATAACCACCTAAAGTACCTACAACTTACAACAGCCCACAAACTCATCATTAAACCAACAGAATGCCCCTCTCTTGCTAAATCTCTAACACCCTACACTCCTACTCGCACCCTGAGATCCAAAGGCCAAAACCTCCTACATGTACACAAACCCATCCACCCACCTGGCAAAGTACTACTATCCCACACCATAGCCAAGCTATGGAACAATCTCCCCACACCACTACGTAATATACCTAACCATAACAACTTCAAATCCATGCTTCTCTCCCATCTCTCCTCCAAATGGGAATGTCCTTCACATGCTCCCACCTAAAACACCCATACTACTAACTCCACACCTAAAATCATTGTTTCTTTGCCAACTTTAACAAACTTCAGAGATCTTGCTCAGAACATCTTTCCAAAAATCTTTTGCATACGTGCCTCTGGCCTACCTTACTCATATTCTCAAACTGACAAGCTCTAAATTGCAAACCAGTGTGTATATATTATTTGTAAAACTGTTACTCCTGTACAGACTAATATTGACACATGCTACTCACTTTATCTATTATTAATGTGGCAACTCCCTATAATTCTGCCTTTGTAAGTTTACAACTTTTTGAACTTACATCATATAATAATGCATATTCCGTATATTTAGATATATTGTAATGATGCAAATCTATGTACTTTATATTATGTACTGGAGCTTTTCTCCTTTGGTCTCCACTGAAAATGGGCCACAAGCATAGCTGGACTAACCCGGTTAACAAACAATAACTAAATAAATAAATAAATAAATAAATTCAGGCTCTTGTTTGAGCCTAACACTAACCACCAGCTATACCTAACTGTGGTATTTTAAACACACACACACACACACACACACACACACACACACACACACACACACACACACACACACGTGGGAGCAGCATAACTCCTGCAAATAAAAGAACAAAACTCTCCTTTACCGGCATGACTCTGGCAACATCAACGAAACAGCAACAGCATAACTCCTGGAACACAGAGCAATCAGAGAACAAGAACAGCTAGTTTAGTTAGTTTAACTTCCCCATGTGAATCCAAGTTAGAGTGAAAACTCCACTTTATTATTTTTTCCCGACAGATCTTGCAGCTGTAAAGGGGGGGGTGCTCCCGCTCCCCTGGCTCTATGGTTCCGGCACCCATGGCAGCCAGGTAGTTTTGCATGCACCAGTGAGCAATAACTAGGCTCCACTGAAGCTTGAGGACTCCCACAATATGAACACTTCTGTTACATGGATAAAATGAAGACAGATCAAGCCACTGAAGAAAGCATATCTTTAACCAAACTTGCATAACAGCCATAGTGATTGCAAAGTCAAGAAGCCAGAGAACACTATGAAAAATCAAAAAAGGGCAAAGGACCTCAACAGCTATTAAAGACAAGAGGTTTGTGAACAATTAAAATATCCATTATTCTGACTTTTGAGTCATGAGACTGCCACTGATGTGCATTCTGTGATTGTGAGAAGGACAATGCTCCCTAGATGATAACAGCTCAGCACAGGCTGTCAGGTAACATGATCTAATGTGGGACTGTTTGTTCTGTTCAGATCTTTTGAACAATATTGCTCACCCTGTATGCCTGCTGAATGTCTGGTTGCACAGCAAAAAAGAACAGTAGCATTTGTTTTGTTTCTGATGTCTTATCATTGGGTTATCTATTGGGCCCTGGTGAGGAGCATAGAACTTGGCTACAAAAGGAGAGAAGAATGCAATAGTTGCCACAAGTAAGTTATGGCAGCACACCAAAGATTTGTGGACTGACCTGCCATACAGGTAATGTGGAAGAGGTACATAATATGATTAAATGGGCATGTAGGATCTCCATATTGTTTATGCCAGAAACCTGGATTTTGCTGCAGACAAACATATGCCAGTGAGGTCTGTAAAGGACTGCTTCACTTTTCAACAGTCATGCTCTTCCATATAGCCTTACAATGGAGGAGGAGGAGGAGGAGGAAGACTATGAACATGAAGCTGTACCAGAAGGCACTTGTACAGATCAATGCAGAACATAACTTATTCACCCTAAGCCAGGTTACTGTTATGAAACACAGTAGCACTTTCTTTGGGGATATTTTATTGATGTTGTTAGATACTGAGAGCACAAGTTACTATAAAGGTGGATAGCTACTAGCTACAAATAATGTTTATTCAGCAGCTGCTAATAACATGTGCACCACTTTACTTGTAAATCATTAATATTGTTTTGGATTGTGAGATTACTCATAAAATGTTTATAACTGTAATTCATTCTAGTAAATCTATCAGCAGTGTAACGTATCACAACAGCAAATTATTTGTTGTTCTTGCTTACCATAATGTTTGTGATTTGATCTGTATATGTGTTATTAAAGTTCTGCAATTAAAAAAAGTCATCATTTTATAATTTTGGGTGACATGATTACACACGGTCCATTCAAATGCAAATCTATAGCTTGTCTTCTATCAAGCCTAAGTTGTTCTTCATGGTAAAAACACAGTTTGCTGAATCAAATGCATTTTCCCTACTTGTGCTACAAAGTGTGTAACATATGTAAGCAATGTCCAGACATTATGGTGCTGCATAGAAAGGCCAGATTATTGTGTACATTTGCTAAGATGCATTTCTTGCATATGAAAAATTCTCATGATAAGTGGCAAAGCCATAACAGTACACTATATTGAATACATCACATATATCCATATGTATTTACACACACACACACACACACACATATATATATATATATATATGTGTGTATGTATGTGTATATATATATATATATATATATATATATATATATATATATGTATATACACACTCACACACACACACACACACACACACACACACACACACACACACACACACACATATATATATATAGGTCTACCTTAAAAGAACAAAAGCTGAAAATGCCGACAATGAGAAGACCGACACCGGAAGACCGACAATATAAATAATCGACAGTCCAGAATCCGGACGCTGAAAACACCGACATGCGAAATGAGCACAACTGTTTAAGTATGCACTAGTGACGGACTTTAGGGTTTGGGTGTGGGTAAGGTAAGCGTGCGATAGTGATGGACTTTAGGGTTAGGGTGCGGGTAAGGTAAGTGTGCAATAGTGACAGACTTTAGGGTTAAGGTGTGGGTAAGGTAAGTGTGCAATAGTGATGGACCTTAGGGTTAGGTTTTGGGTTAATCTTAGTGCATAGATAGTTGAGTATGTAAGGTGTAGTGTAGGTTTGTAAGGTTTTTGGTGTGCTTGTGTTGCGTGTGTTTGTCGGAAACTTATTTGCTTTGTTTTGTTGACTGTCAGGATTGTGGTTTGTCGGGCATGTGAACTGTCGTGTTTTTCAACTGTCGGTGTTGTGGTGTCGGTGATCTCATTGTCGGTGTTTTCGCTTGTTGGTGTTACACGGTAGATCCATATATATATATATATATATATATATATATATATATATATATATATATACATATATATATATACATGGATCTTTCAAAACTTCGAACTTCATATGGTCAAGACCATAACATTGAAGTTTTGAAAGTTCAAAACTTCAGTTAAAAAAAATAAAAATTATTTTTTTTAAGTTTATGCAGGGGTACAAGCCACCCTGCACCCCCCACACCCCCTGATCATTAAATACACCAACTCTGAGATTGCATTATAGTGAAAAGAAAGGTAAATTTCCTGTTCCACTCTGTATGGCAAACTTTATTTAAACCATTCAAAGTTTCAAAACTTAGATCTTATGGTCTTAACCATATGATGTTCGAAGTTTTGAAACTTCAAGCTTCCAAAGTAGGCCTCTATATATATATATATATATATATATATATATATATATATATATATATATATATATATATATGTGTGTGTGTGTGTGTGTGTGTGTGTGTGTGTGTGTGTGTGTGTGTGTGTGTGTGTGTGTGTGTGTGTGTGTGTGTGTGTGTGTGTGTGTGTATGTGTGTGTGTTGTATACAGAATACAGATGGTATGTAAAAAGTCTTGTACTGTAGGTTTAAGGAATGAGTTTCAGAGCAAGAGGCAAAGCCACAAACCATTATATGAACTCCTTAATCCTGCATTTCAGGAGGTTTCACATATTATTCAACCTACACCCCATTCCATTTATCTTTTTTTTTTGTTCTGCTTTAATAAAGGCTACACGTTTTATGAAAGGGTTATCTCATGGGTAACTTTCAGTTAGGTTTTTTTCCTGTCTTGTAGGCAGTTTTGAGGTATTGTTAATATAGTATAGTAAGAGCTAAGTTAATATATGTTAGCTTTACAGAGTTTTTTGCATTTTCTGAACTTTAACATTATTAAGTGCATTATATTACTTGCAAGTCTGCAATGCATTTCTGTTTTTTTTTTTCATTTGTAATGAGACAGGAGGGGTACCTGCTGTGGCATCCTGCTTACTGTCTGGCTTTTATTAACATGCTGAGCATTGTATTGTCAAGCTGGGCAGGCAATGAAGCTATGAGTGAATGACTCCACATTCAGGCCACTAAGGCAGGCATTCTTCTGCGTGCCTCCCCAAGCCTAGCATCCATTCTCTGCTAGAGCTCATTGGAGGGATGCTTGGTATGTTCCCACCCTCCCAAGATAGAAATGACCATTCTCCCTGCCTCTCCATCAAGAGTACAAGCCACTAATTAAATACATCACCTAGGCCATAGTGAGGGTTTTATCATTCTACTCCACCAGAAAGGCTATTTATTTTTTTTAAATTACATCATATTTAATTTCTAGTGTTTGATTTATGCAGACAGTGATCTTCAGCACTCCATATCAGACAGATGTTTTTTTATCACACTTCTTTATCAGTGTCCATTGTTAGGATAAAGACACACACACACACACACACACATATATATATATATATATATATATATATATATACATACATTTCCATTATGACCTGTCTAGCTACAACTTGGAGAGGAACTGACTAACCAAACAAAAT
This sequence comes from Protopterus annectens, assembly GCF_019279795.1. Lineage (NCBI taxonomy): Eukaryota > Metazoa > Chordata > Ceratodontiformes > Protopteridae > Protopterus > Protopterus annectens. The sequence continues at coordinate 572,549,085 of NC_056748.1, forward strand.
TAGTCATTAATTCAGTGTAACAAAAGAATTTTGAAGGGGGCAAGTTTCCCTTTTCCACATGTGGCAACCCACTCCTAAACTTACTTATACCCAATACACAGATGTACAACCATAAAGAAAAGGAAAATCTATCAAAAGAAATTCATTACCTGCTGGCACATAGTTTAAAAAACATTACAGTGGTTATTTACTATGGAAAGCAATGATCAAGGTGTTTAATACTGGAGAGAGAACTCAAGCAGACAAAACCTCTACCAGTTTGCACTCAGTGAGATGTACAGGAGCTCTCCTCACACACATGCACACATACACACACACACACACACACACACACACACACACACACACACACACACACACACACACACACACACGAGTGTGTGCTTGTGTATGTGTATGTGAGTGTGTGTGTGTGTCAGTATGGCAGTTGTCCTTGGTTTCTTAACCATTTACTTGCATTACAGCTTGTGCCATCCAATTTATCCCATAGCTATAACATTCTTTGAAATGTTTTTGCTTTTCTTATGGATGTTGGCAGATTTAGTACCCCATCTCTGCTGCTATACTGAGCTATACATAAGAAAGTTCAAACATTAGTATAAACACAACTGCAACAGTCATTGGCTGATTCTTTGAAGTTTGACTAAAGATTCCCAAGTTATTAAACTCTATTAAATGAACTAATATGTTTGTTTTAAATCATATCTGCATAGTGAAACAGAGACTGGAGAGCTATTTGACCATATTCCAAGAGGTATGGACGTGGTTTAAATTTACCACATATTACATAAATGTGGCTAACACTGACCATTTTATTGAACATCATGGGCTGTACTGGCTATTTTCTGCAAGCCTTTTTCTAGTTTGATGCTATAAAATAATATTTGCACATAAATAAAATTTCCTAAAAAGGAGCAAAACATAGATTCACTATTTGCACAAGGGATGATGAACTTTTTCAACTTTACTATTTGTTTTAGCAGAAATCCTGAAAATGCATAGACTGTGATAGGTAGCCGTGATAAATTTTCACTTACTTTGATAACCCCAGAGTATTCAGGCTTCAGACAAAGCAAAGTGCTTCTTGACAGATACACCAGTGTGTCAGTCTATTTCACCTTTAGATGCTAAGACAGCATGTGGACTATTATGAAAGAAGTGAAGCACGTTACTGCTGAAAAACTGCCTACTGACATTCTGACATTAAAAATGCACTAAAAAACCTGGATTGCTTTGCTTTCATATTATTTCTGATATGCAACATTGTATCTTAACTTTGCATTGTCTTACGCAGTTTCATTAATGTCTGTTTGATTATTATCTTACAGACTAAAGTAATCTAACAATATTAATATAATTGTTACATGCATACATCGCAAAATTGTGTGTGTTATAAATAACTTCTATTTGCCAATTAACATGTTTTTTCTCAAGGAATAGAGCACATAAACAAGTTCAACTATCCAGGTAACACATGTATAAGTAAAAAAAATAAATAAATATAGAAATAGTGTTCCGTTAAGTGCAATTAAATAATGAGAACAAAGGCTTGGCAAATGATTTTATTTATTCTATAAACAAAAAAAAAAAAAGCTAAGCACTTCAGCAAGTATCTTGCTGGACCACATAATTGGAATTTTTATAGCAGTAATTCAGTCTGTTTGCCTTCTGAGCAACCCAGTACAAAATATCTATACTGCTGCATTGCTTTTATTTCGCACCTGGTCTGTTTCAAGTAAAAGTGACATCTAAATGGAGTGGCGATGCTCTTTTAATCATTGCAATGTGTCTAGTCTGGGAGATGAACTCCAAATACAGACATTAAGAATAGTCTGGGAAGCTAGACATTTCATGAATGAACACATAACAGCTAAATGCAAAACTGGAAATCACCTTCACTTCCAATTAATGTTTCTGTTTTATGGAAACTAGGATGAAAATTCTGAAAAAGATCAAATATTTCATATCTTTAATATTAATTTTCATATTCTGTAGTGAAACTAAAAAAGGTAGGTAAATCACTTACAGATAAGATTTTTCTGTACAGTTTTCAGATGAACATGTTTTGTTTTCGTTCTACTTTATTTGCAGTTTGTTGCTACGACAGACTTGTTTACTGCATACTTTAATTGTTGCTGCCTCTAATTTGTCTTATAATATAGACCACTGAGTTTCACTTCCATGTACTATAAAGTACATATTGTTTGATACAGCACTGTGCAGAAGACATCTTTGCTGACTGTTGCTTTGAATCAGTTTTCCACAATGGGATCCGAGCAGGACACCATGGATGTAATTAAAAACTAAATGATGATGTTAAACCTTTACACTCCCCATATGTACAAGCAGTTTTATTCTTTTAATTTTCTGGGAAACCTAGAAGAAACCACCATGCATTAAAATAAGAACAGGTACTTTTAAAATACAAACAAATGTAAAATCTTCTGCATTCGTTTTTATTTACATTGCATTGCCAGCAAATTACATATTAAATGCTCTTACACCAGCAAATGTCTCTTGCTGAAATAAATAATATTTGATTTAGGACATTACTTAATCAGGAATCAGACTTTAGCATGACTAATGTTTAAAGCATTTGCCTTCATATTTGATGACTAAAAAGACATGTCGAGTTGTTGAAGGCTTGCAAGAAGAGCTCTGTGTCAGCAGTGTGCAGTTTCAGAGCGCTGCACTCTTCCCCAGCAAGACCTGTAAACTCTCTGGCAATTATTTCAGAAAACCAAGGTACAGAGTACCTAACACTCTAAAGGTGAATGGCATACCGTTAAGCTACAAAAAGAAGTGCATGTCCCCGCTACTGTTTAGGGTTTTGACCTCTTTTGAACTCACTGCATTTCTTTTGTCGGAAAGAGCAACTAATTCCCAACCTCATAAGCTGAAGACAGTGACCCCAAAGCATCATACTGGGCATTAATGTAGCACTTAGGAAAGAACAGGGTTACACCTGGGCCAGTCACATAGGGTACCCAAGAATCGCACATAGCATATGACAGAAACTAAAAATATTGATTCTGTCACTGAGATTGGGGTAACAGTAGGTAACAGCACTTCCAAAGAAAGGCAGAAAAAATATAGCTGTAGAAAAACAGAAATGGTTGTCTGTCTTGAATATTTTAGCATGTATCATCTTTGAATTTATATGCATGAGACAAGGCCTGGTACCTTCATATTGTACCTTACAATAGGCAAACCTAGTTGTCCATGTGTGCAAATAAAAGGTCATTTATAACTTAGTGATTCCAGCCCTTTGCAAAGGGTATACTTTGTCATTATTTCTGTTATTTTCTAGCATAAAGATGTATGCCAGACAGAAGAAGGAGACATTCTTAAGTTACTCTATCAGTATAATTTGGAAACAAGCACTGTTATCCCATTAAGCTTAACAATGTGCTAGTTTATTCATGACAGGGTCCTATGAGAAAAATTAAAAATTACTAGATTACCTAATTACATGAAATGCGACTGTTTTTCTGTCAGCTTGTCACGCACGGTTATAAGAGCATTGTTCTACTGTCTGAATGATAGCTCAGCTACACTTACTCATTTTTTTTTTGCAGCTACTTGCCCAGAAAAAAAAATCATTATGACTTACCTTTGCAGATGCTAACTATGAATTCACAAATATTGGATACATACCTTTTAGAATGGCTTGAAAAATAAGGTATCATAACTGTATCTTTCTCTGGCAGCAAATAAGTGGGCAGCTTCTTAACTACTGTGAACAAGGTTCAAACAATAACTGCAGCATTTAAAAAAATTATCTAAATGAAAGTTGACTATTTCTTCCTGGGCTAGCCATTATTAAATGGTTAAGATCTGCTGTACACACGATGGCTCACTGAAAAGTGACTGAAACCAGCAGGCTGTCTCCTTGAGGCTAAAATCTGATGTCATCTCTCACGAAGTAAGATTAATAGAAATTGTAATCAACTTCTGTAAGGTAAGAGAAATGAACTTTACAAATGTTTGCAGAATGCATCCTAAAAATGTCCTTTAAACAATACAGAATGGTATTAACGTGTTCCTAAAACACTTGAATGCTGGCAAGCAGAAAAGCAGAATAAAATATTTTGCTGTACTTCAGAAGGAGGTTATGAATGTTAATTATTTAGAGATCATTTTATAACTGCTTTAAGATAGTTATTTTGAAGCAGTGTTTTTAAACCCTTAACATAATGTCTGAATATTTAATATGTTATTGATAAATTTTTAAACTGTTTGTTTGAACACATTCAAAGCTGAACTTCAGCTGAAAGCCATAGGGAAGTCTATAATCTTTACTTGAATGCCTGACAAACCAATGTTTTGGCCAAAGCCCACGCTGCATTCTGACAGAACAAGTGTTGCATGAGATGTGAAGGATGGCACTGGTCTGCTAAAAAACCCTGTAGCAGGTGTTCCTCATCGTCATTTGCAGTGGAGCATGGCCCCTGGCTCAGTGAGCTGAAGCAAACGTGCTGGCAGGACCCATCATGTACCTGCGTGCTGAGATGCACTAATGATAATGGATGCCGGCCTATTAACCATCCCATTTGTAATGGCACACAACGTTGATTGCTCAGGGAATGAGTCAGCGGCTTTGCAAAAGGGAGAGGGGAATGCTGGGAACCCACAATCCTTTGAGTATTCATTGTGTTCTATAGGGTGTATAACACTTTAGTCTTTATTTAATGAACAAATGAATACATGATATGCTACATGATTCTACCATTACATAAGCCACTTTGAGAAGTGTAATATTAGTAACTTTGTGTAGCAGCCTTGAGCAATATATCAGTTCGTGCCCTTCTATAGTTTGCCAGTTTTCATTTCACTGGCAGACAAGTCTATCCCTAAGCAAGTGTAATTTAGAAAGAAAAACTAAGTTAAAGGCAGCAATCATGGGACCAACAGGTTCCTGCTGACTCTTTTCATTACCTTGTTTAAACTGTGTATTATAGCCAACTAACACAACAAGGACTGAAATTATCATTGCCTTTTGGTGCTGTGTAGCTGCAGATTTAAAAATGTTACAGAATGAGCATGAGGGAAGCCAGTTTATTAATGTCTAACCAAAATTAAAATGAAAAATGTTCCAGTAGAGGCAAAAATGGAGAAGCACTCATTGTTCTGATTAAAATTATAGTTTCTAGAACGAATAAAAGACGATTCTTCTTGTATTGATACATCCTGATTTCTTTCCTCTTATATGATAGGATTAAATATTTAAACAAGTGACTTACTAGAGGCTGCCAGTGCAAGATTTAAAGGCCAAGGCTGTTTTTATACAAAAACACTGATGCAGGCACATACTGTTGAGAATGCTTACTAAAGGCTGACATTTAGGCTTTGGAAATAAGCAGCTTTCTTTTCAGACGGCAATTTGGGAATCTTTGTCTAGCTTAATCCAGGACAACCACTAGAAGGAGCCTTAGTTCAGTAAATGTTGTTTCACTACTGCCAGCACACACATAACTGCTTTTCTGTTACTGTTAGGATTTCACATGAAACCAAACTTGTTTTAATAGTCAAGCCCAAATAAATCTGACTGATATTACTGACTGCATCTTGTGTCAGTTTCTCATCAATGACTTTGCCATATATATATTTTTAAATTTAAATATTGTATAAAAAAGTTGATTTGTAAGTGCATAATTAATTTCACATCTTTGAATTAAGACTCTAATTGTAACTTCATTAGTGACTTATTTTTTGAAATGTGTCAAAAATTCTCCGGAAGTGTATAAAATTAAATTATAAATGTATAAACATGCACACCCACACACACATCTCTCTCTTTCGAGACTCTTCTTCTTCTTCTTCTTATTATTATTATTATTATTGGGCGGCCACGGTGGTGCAGCGGTTAGCATTGTCACCTCACAGCAAGAGGTTCTCCGGTTCAATCCTCAGCTGGGGTGCCTTCTGTGAAGAGTCTGGATGTCCTCCCTGTAGTCACGTGGGTTTCCTCCGGGTGCTCCAGTTTCCTCCCAAGGACATTCTGTAAGTAGATTGAACACTCTAAATTGGCCCTAGGTGTGAGTGTGTGTATGTGCCTTCTGTGGAAGGTTGGGCGCTGGGCTGGCAACTCAACACTGTAAAACTCCACTGCCAATTATGAGCGGACAGGTGATCCACTGTGGTAACCCCTAACCAGGAAAAGCCAAAAGAAGAAGAAAATAATTATTATTATTGTTATTATTATAATGAAACACTATTACTGTCTCCTGGTTTAATTTTAATTCTAATGTTCATTATGTCGCTTCACACAATGAAGTCTAATGTGGCGTAGTCGATAACCAGAATTGTTGTACATATTGTCATCACAAAAAGGCTTTAGTCAGTATAACTGGTGCAACTTGACATACTGCAATCCTGTTTTTATGCAAAATTCAAAATAATATAACTAAGCAGATGTATATGTAAGAAAACTAAAGCAATCTGAAATATTAAGAATGGGATCAGTGAGGCACTCTCATGACCGAAAGTAAAATATTTAATTTCTTTAACTTTCAGCATTAGATTTTTTGACATAAATAATAATGTAGTTATTATGTCAAAAAAGAAAAAAAGGTGCCTACACTGGTGTTGTACAGTCATAGAGCCCTGACTATGTCATACGTTTGACTAGTATCTTTTGTGCTTCACAATGCAGGCAGGGAAGCATTGGCATGCCCATCCTGGAGGGAGGGCATGCACATGCCCACTGATGTATGTGCTCACTGGATTTCCCTGGCAGAGATTGGGGTAACTGCCATGTGATACTTCCTGTGGGGAGGTGAGGTATCCTTCTGACATTAATGTTTTGTGGAAGTGAGGAACCACTGCAGCACTGACACCCATTGCACATCCCACCCATGAGTTTTTGCTGGACAGATTCAGTGGGTAAAATGAAATGAACCATCCGTGATGGGTGTTTATATGATGGTCCCTTCTGGTCATTGACCCTCACATTCATAATGGAACAAATGTCCGAGTAAGCTGGGAGAGGGTGAGGCAAGAGGAGCAGAAAAAGTATGTTCTGTGGCTGGCTGACATGGCTTAAGGGCTTTTAATATAAGAGTCTGTGTACTGCATGGTATGCTGGCACCAAAGTTTGCTGCCATTTCATCCCATGCTGACATACACTAGAATCCTCTAGAATGACATCAGTTACTTAGCCAATCATTAAAGCCAATTATTTTGTCTTGCCATTCTTAATGGCATAATGTCACTTATAGTGAGGTTTTAACCTGCCTCAGACACATGCACAGAGAGCTCTATCATGTTTCTCATCTGGCCCACAGAAAGGAACTTAAGATTATTTATCTTTACATGGGCAACCATGAGGTCATATTTAGACTTAGAAGGGAGGGAGCTAATGACTCTAGTCACATAATGAATTCTGACTTCTGAGAGTCAGCTGTTACCCTCTTCTTACAAACCCTGATGGGGTTCATCCGGTCTGTCGATGAAATGGGTTTTTGTGGATGTCACCTTGATGAATCTGTCTTTGACGATTTCAGTTTTTGATATCCTCAGGTAAACCCATATATATATATATATATATATATATATATATATATATATATATATGTGTGTGTGTGTGTGTGTGTGTGTGTATGTGTGTGTGTGTGTGTGTGTGTGTGTGTGTGTGTGTGTGTGTGTGTGTGTGTGTGTGTGTGTGTTTAAAATATATATATATTTATGAAAGTGTTGGTATGTCTGCTGTTTAACTGTTTAATATATATATATATATATATATATATATATATATATATATATATATATATTATTTTAAACAGTTAAACAGCAGACATACTAATACTTTCATTAAAAAAAAACAACAGTTTTATTTGACAAAACAGAAATTAGGCTAATTTTGTCATGAACAGAACTAAAAATGTAGTGACAGGTGAAATAAAATAAATGGTTCAGTGTTCAAGAAAACAAAAAATTCAGTCCATTAACCATGTTGAGATGCAAAACAAACAGTTCAGGACTGATAGTCTTAAATGCATCCTCCAATTATATAATGATCAAGAAATAAGTCTTTTATCAGCAGTCCTCAGATTAAGTATTAAAAAAGACTTTTCTTACTAGAGCTTCCACTGTTGAAAAACAAAATATTCTCCCATTAACTATTCAGCTGGACAAACTAAAGTCTCAGTTACCAGGACTTCCACTGACAGTTAAGTTTCGCAAAACAAATTCTCATCTCAGAGCTGACTGCTCTGGCATCATTTTGTCTTTCCTTTCACAATTGTGTTGCAGACTCCTCTGGATATACATTGGAACAATGTGTGTTATACTGAAGCTATATTGGTCTGTAAAAGGTGCAAGTATATGACTGAATTATTTTACTTGGGCTGCAGATATCTTACTTTAAAAGCACTAGTCTGCATTTCTTTGCTAGCTGTGCATCCAACTTTTTTTACCTCCTACAAAAATACTTCATTCACTTCCTTTTCTAGCATTGATTCTCCAAAACTTCTTATCAATGCCTTCTTTCCTTCCTTACTAGGCATCATTCCAGAGGAACCAACAAGGTAAATAAAAGATAATTCCCCTCAAAGCCTGAAACCCCCATTCTTGCTTCAAGCCTGCTAGACGTTCTTTGGGCCCTAGACAGACCATTCATACTGTGAAGTTGAACACCTACCTGGATGGTGCTGAACTGGTAGAAATATGGTTGGAGAGCAAGAGCCCATCTGCACACCTTAATAGCTCATTCCTTTTGCTGGTACAGCCAAGGTGGTGGGGATCTGTAACTAGGGTGAATTCTCAGCCTAGTAGATAATAACATGAGGCTCCAAACAACATTTAAAAGGCAAATATTCTCTTTCATTTGCTTAATATCTAGTATCAGGCGTATTCAATTTCCTGCTTAAATAGCAGATTTGAGTTCAGAAAATTCTTACTTTATGCATTAATATTGCCCATAAACCTTGGAAACATTTGCAAAAACAATGAATACTTGGGAGAAGTCAGGTAACATAGAATTGTTTCAGCACACAGACAATGCTTAAGTCTAAAATGTTTCCTTTGTTTCAGATTTCTAACTGACTCACTCAGTTAGCTTTCCTTTGGTTAGGTTCATAAAAGGACATGGTATAGAACTCCTCGGGGGTGGGGGGATAGGTTTCCTGCAAGACACTAAAAGAAGTTCTAAACTGCCTTTTCATTTGGAGGACTGGGCATTCCTTCACCATCTCTATCTTTTCCTGTTGGAGTTTGACCAACCCTCTCCAGATTATATATCCAAGGTATGGTACCTTGATCCTTTCTACTTTGGATTTTGGAATATTAATAATAAGCATATCCTGCTTAGTAATCTAATATCCCTTGGACTTTGTAAAGATATAAGTCCAGGCCTTCTGTCTCAATATCCATATCATCAAAGTGAGCCACAACATGGGAATGGTGAGGCTTCAGTATGTGGTCAATTAATTTCTGGAATGTGGCCAGAACCCCAAGCAGACCATAGGGAAGAATGGTATACTGAAATACTCCATCTGCAGCTGTAAATGCAGCTATCATGTCAGTCTGTTTGGTTAAGGGGATAATGCCAGTACACCTTTGTCAAAATCTAGGATAGTTAGAAACCTAGCCTTCCATATGTTTCTATTTCAAAGTAGGATAGGAGATCTTC